>NW_024701861.1:0-3824 GCF_008729295.1 Plectropomus leopardus | reverse complement strand
TAGGGTGGCTGGGCTCTCCCTTAGAGATAGGGTGAGAAGCTCAGTCATCCGGGAGGAGCTCGGAGTAGAGCCGCTGCTCCTCTGCGTTGAGAAGAGCAAGATGAGGTGGCTCGGGCATCTAATTAGGAATGCCTCCTGGACACCTCCCTGGTGAGGTGTTCAGGGCACGTCCCACCAGTAGGAGACCCCAGGGAAGACCCAGGACACGCAGGAAAGACTATGTCTCTCAGCTGGCCTGGGAACGCCTTGGGATCCCCCGGGAAGAGCTGGACGAAGTGGCCGGGGAGAGAGAAGTCTGTGCTTCCCTGCTTAGGCTGCTGCCCCTGCGACCTGACTCCAGATAAGTGGAAGAAGATGGATGGATGGATGGATGGAAAATGAAAATAAGACTATGTAACCTGTAAAGACACGATCTTCCTTTTATGAATACCGAGTTACACTCATTAGTAACCAGAATTACCGCCTCACCTCTACGAACCACTCAAGTTGCAGTTACAGTTTAGAACAATGTCTGCCCAGACTCATATGTAGCCATGACAGTCGACAAAGCTTCACAAATGGATGTTGCTGAAGAGAAGCTTCATATTCTATAAACATGGATGCTTCACACACATCTTCAACCGGCCACACAGAAGATCTACATAATCACCACAGTTTCAAGGTGGACACCCAAGATTAGCATCACCAATTCCTGAGGTATGATGTATAGTAACAGCCAGAAAAGTGTTTTTGCGAAACATTGGTCGTCACAGTGAAGTTCACATTTGACCTTTGGGATCTTAAATATCATTGCTTCATTTTATCCTATTAGACATTTGTGTGAAATTTTGTCATAAGTCAGGGTGACCTTGACTTTTTGACATCTAAATTCTAATCAGTTTATTGTCGAGTCCAAGTAAATGTTTGGGCAAAATTTTTAAGAAATTCCCTTGAGGCATTCTCGGGATATCCGGTTCACGAGAATGAGACAGATAGTACAGAAGTATGGACAATCCATGTTGTTACGAAAAGCTGTTTACGATATTTAGAGCACATCTAGGATTTAAAGTCTTACTCTGAGTGTCTGCATACAGTTCTCAACATGGAGGTGGCTGAGCCGGTAGCTTGCAGGTAACTCCATTAAAAGCGCTAACAATGGCAACAGTGCTAATGGAGCTATCGTTGTTAATCTGAGGAGGAACCAGAGGGCAGGCGCTACTCTCTTGCAATGAGACAGTGGGTCTGGATAGCAGTAACCACCATCTGAGCGCATTGAAGGGCCCCATAAACAACATACTAAGAGCAATTTGACCTTTCTCGGCAACTGCAGGGAATATTTCACGTTCCATTAATTTCATCTTGTTAATGACAGAATTGGGTGATAGTATCACACTGTTTTCCCATGAGGACTGGCATGCCAGTATGGCTCCAGACTGTGCCAAATTTGGCATCAAAGCTATCATATAAAAGTAAACACGAACCAAAAGATCATATTGCATGTCTTTGAGATTTTCTACACCTGTTGCTAATTCGCAGCCCAATCCTCTTTTAAATCTTCAAATTTTGTTTTAATCTTGAGTTTTTATTTAATTATGTAAAGAAATAGACTCGGGTCTTGTGTAAAATATTTTCTTTTCACACCCTAGTGAACATAGAGACCTTCCTCCTTTGAATCTTCAAGTACAACTTGCCTTGCTGGGAAATTTTCGTGTAGTTTGATATGTCATAGAATATCCCAAACTAAATATAGAAGATTTCCCATCCGTGTTGCAGGTTGCCCGGCATGTCACATGGTGAAGCAGAACTGACCCTGTTGTGAGGTAGCTGAAACATTTGAAAAGTGTCATAAAAGGTGGGAGTAAATAAAGTGATGACTCAGAGGGGTTCAAGCATGAGGGACCTGATCCTGCGCGTCCAAATCAATCTCATCTCAGTTTTTTCACTGTTTGTACTGAACAGCAACACTTTCAGGCTGTTTAATTTCACAGCTCTTCACGGGTAACAACGACCTTCATGGAAACAAAAATTTACAACCACACGCTATAAACAATACAAAATAAAATGTACTGTTTGCGTTTTCATTTTTGATTTGCAGTACCATTCCTGTCAAACCAGTCTGCTGTACGCAAGTATAATTCAAACCAGTGCCTCTGATGTAACAGGCCTGCTGCCAAGTTTCACCAGTTATTCTAATGCATTTGGACAAATTAGTTTTGGCAGTAATCTTGTACTATTATCTCCCATTACTTGAAAGAGAAACGCAGCATGTTTGGAGTGCCACCTCTTTGATGTCACACCAAAGCAAAACTCAAGAGAACAAGATGAAAAATGAAATGAGTGCAGGGATTAGGCGACTTGAAAGCACTTAGTAAGATTATCGAGGGATCAAGGTAGACTTTGTGACAGGAAACTGATAACGTTATAATGAAGCTCCTTTGTATTAAAAATTTCACACAAACAAAATTAATGAATATAGTTTTCACACAGTTTTCCATGCTACATTAAAGAGATTCTGATTTCCAGGTTTGAGAGACAGCTGCTCTTTTTCTTCCATACCAGAATAATGAATTACATTATTTTCCAGCTCGCATTCACAGCATCAGCTCACCTGAAGCTGTACTGTTGTGTTTCTAGCTGCACCATAGCCAATACATTTGGAGAGCACTTCATGACTCACATGAAGTGCTCATAAATAGGCCACTCAAAGCAGCTGCTTCCATTAGCACAGGATAGAGCCTCCGTGCGTACATATCCCATGACACATTCCTCCCAGGGAGCAGCAGTTTGATCCAGTTTGAATACATGAAAGATGATAACTGTGGGAATGATGCAAAGCAGGCAGAGAAACAAAAACACACATTCAGGTGTCTGATACACACAAAACTTAGTTTTTTAAATACAATTTTTGTATCTGTTTTATTCAAGCTGTAGTAACTGACTTTTTGGTCTCTTGGGAGCAATGGAAGGAGCGGTAGAGACAACACTGACGTAATATCAGCTGCTAGATTTGCTATGGCAAATGTGTTAGCAAACAATTGGTCATGTACACGTGCAGCAAACAGAGCGAGGTTAGCTTTCATTTCAAGTCATGCATGTGACCACCTGATAAATGTAAGTCTAATATTTATTCTCTTATAGCTCTGGTTTTGGTCTTTTCTATGTTCACCTGTTAGCTGCTAACTGTGTCCTTATGCTGTTTAGTCTGGCCAGGCAGTAAACAGTTGGTATTTAGAGCTAGATCTGGAAATGGTGCTGCAGGCTGTCCTCATGCACTGTGCGTACCTACCAAAAGTAATCCACCACCATTTGTACGTAACTCACTTAAGCCAGTAATGCATTTAGAACTCATGTAATAAGGAGGGCTGTGATCATGTGACCAATGCCCTGATGGAAGTAAAGAAATAAATAATCCCATAATGAGGCAGGTTTGTGTGGTAAAGCGCTTGTTTGTCAGATATCACACAAACACTTGAGGATGAGGAAATGTTGGACACCAGTGGCATTAGTTATTAACGACAGGCCCCAGACAGCGCAGGCTATTATGAAGGCCTTTCTATTTACACAACATACAAGCATGCAAACTCACACACTTAAGATATGCTAATAAAATTAGGCGTGGTCTATATAAAAAGTACCAACCATGTGTTGGATTTTACAGTAGTAATGTGTTACTTAGGCTATTGTATAAGCAGAGTACAGAGGTCAAAGAGAAAGTGATGAGAAGCATGGACAGTGCTGTGACAGTTAAAGTTCACAAACGTGACAATAAGCTGCTGAGAGCAGAGGAGATGTCCATTTCACTGCCTGCTGAAACGACAGCGGACTTTTTCAGGTAATTTTAGTAG
>NW_024701860.1:0-967 GCF_008729295.1 Plectropomus leopardus | reverse complement strand
TTTTATTTTATTTTTCCAAAGCTTTTTGCAGTTTTTTAACATCTGTGTCTTAATTCTCTCACAGGATTTAAAATTGATTTACATCAACCATGATATCTGGAAACAACACCAGAGTTCAGAGGATCTGTGGTCGACTCATGCAGATTCATGCAGATGTTTCTGTCACTTCCTCTCTCATTTGAAATATTTACCTCAGTATTTACCTGTGTGTCCCCTCCAGGCCTCTGTAGTTGTCCCACCTTTGTGGCAGCAGGTGAACATGTGACATCTGACAGGCTGTTGTTGATGTGGCGTTCCCGCTCTGAATGACTTAAAGCTTTAATTCAGAACTTTTTTCACATAAAAATGTCTGAAAGTAATTCCACCAATGTTGTAATTTTTTAAACAATTTATTCACAAGCATTTAAGTCTTTAAAAAAAGCGAGCAAATTGGTTTTATGTCTTTCAGAAACATAAACAAAAAAGGCAATTAGCAACTTAGTAAGAAATAATCTGCAAATTGCAAAAAATAAAAAAATAAAAAATACTGAAAAGTGACAACAAAATTACCTACAAAAAATTAGCTGGAAAAAAGAGAGTGAATTATTGGAAAACATTTTAATAAGAAAGGAAAAATACCAAGAAAACTATATTCACAGTCATTTTTATTCTCAGAAATTATTATTATTATTTTGGACTTTTTTCAATTTATTTCCTGTTTTTTGGTTTTTTACTTTTTTTTTTTTTGTTTGGTTATTTTCAGGTAATTTCCATTTTTCATAATTTCCAATAATTTCTTGTTAATTTGGGGTCATTTATTAATTTGCTGATTGCCTGCTTTATGTGCTCTTGAATTAAAATCAAGCAAATTTGCTCACGTTTCAAAGGGTTAAAACTATGATACAGAATTAGTTTCTTAAGCATTTTAGGTCTTTTCTTTCTTTTTAGCTTTCCTTTTTTGTTGCGCTTTTTTAGTCATTTTTTAAAA
>NW_024701859.1:0-620 GCF_008729295.1 Plectropomus leopardus | reverse complement strand
TTTTCGGCGTCATCCATCAGTTTAAAATCAGTTTTGTTCCTTTGACATATTTCTGTGAAAGAGAGAAATTCAGTTCATTTATCATGATGTCGTGCTGCACGTGATGTGATTAAGGATTTTCCACCTGTTCAGTCGTATGATTGTTTTACTCTTTGAAACCCGAGCAAATGGAAACCCGAGCAAAATGGCTTGATTTCTTTCGAAAACATGGGGAGAAGGCGGTGGGCAATCGAAAAAGAAATGCTAGCTGCTGCACAGCAGTAACGGGTCGGGGTCAGGCGTTTTTAGCAGCAAGCAGCAGACGAACTGGAAGAAAACTCAGCATCAGAATGTGGATTCT
The DNA here is from genome assembly GCF_008729295.1 of Plectropomus leopardus. Classification (NCBI taxonomy): domain Eukaryota; kingdom Metazoa; phylum Chordata; class Actinopteri; order Perciformes; family Serranidae; genus Plectropomus; species Plectropomus leopardus. The sequence continues at coordinate 280 of NW_024701859.1, read as the reverse complement.
GCATCACGAGGCTCCGCAGACACTGAGGACGAGCCAGGATCCCGGCGAGCTCCACGCTTAAAAAAAACAAAAACAAAAACAAGGAAATCCCTCGAGAAAAAAGTGCTGAACATAATTTCAAATATGTAATTCTGCTAACTTTAATATAGTCTTCTTTTCTTTTTCTCTTTTCTTGAGACATTTTCTCCGTAGGTTTATTGTTTAAATAATTTTCAAAGTCCTCTAATTTCTAACTTTGGGTCGTTTCTTCAGTTGCTCATCGCCTGATTAGCATGTTTTT
>NW_024701858.1:0-646 GCF_008729295.1 Plectropomus leopardus | reverse complement strand
AATTTAAAAATATAAAATAGACATAATAATAATAAAAATTTGCAGATAAAAAATATCTGCAAATTTTGGGCCCAAACAATTTCGATCTTGTTTTCTGTAAAAATTTTGGGTGACTTTTTAAAGAAAAAACAAGGTAATTTTTTGGTGACTTTTTTTTTTTTTTTTTTGGAGAGAAAAGGCAACTTTTTCTGTTGAACGAGAACATTTTAGGGGCGACTGAGAGCACTTTGACAAGATCAAAAAAACTTCACAAACCACAGATTTTTAAAACAAAACTTTTCAATGTTAGAAAAAGTTCGAAAAAAAAGAAAAGCTCGATCACATAATTTAAATGATGACGTCACGCAGAGCCGGTTCAGAGCTGCTTTGGATGGTTGAGATAATTTGGTGAATTATAATTAGTGTGATAATTATTTTCATTGGTTGTGTGAACAGCTCAGCGGGAATGTGGTCTTTTTCAAAATAAAGGCAAAAAATGAAATACAGAAAATATGTCACATGATTGTGGTAAAAGGTGAGTTTATTATATTCCAGAAATGTAGGCGTTTTTCTAATTATTTTGTTGCAGTTTTTATTGTATTTATATTTATATTTACTGTATTTATTAGGTTTATTAATATATATACTGTATATGAGTGTAAATATA
>NW_024701857.1:0-882 GCF_008729295.1 Plectropomus leopardus | reverse complement strand
GCTGTCATTTGGACTTTGTGACTAACTTTCTGTCAGCGGTGAGATTCAGACGTAAGTCTCGTGTCATGATATAAATATAATGTCATTATATGTTTGAGCTCCTTCGTACCTCACTGGACCAAACAAATATAAAACCCCGCCTGTCTCCGTCAAACAAGCGAGACACTCAGACTCTGTGGTGGTTTTGACTCTGCCTTTGCATTTTTTTAACCTTTATTTAACCAGTAAAATCTCAAGATTAAAAATTGTTCTGGCTGAGACGTGCAGCAACAGACAGAAAACAAAGAACAAAAGTACAAAATCACAATAAAAAATAGCAAAACAAGCAATATAAAACACAGAACACATGTTCTTTTAGTCCTTATGGTAATTTTGTGTCTTTTTGTGATTGTTTTTTTCAACATTGATTTACTGATTTAAAAAAAACTGTATAAGAAACTGTAAATAGGAAAAACACAATCAGGACATTGGTGATAATCTAAAGACTAAAGATTACACTCTGGGACCTGGTTTCAGAAGTTTGTGTTTTTAAGCCCCCAAAACACCGTTATCGTGTGAACAAAAGTTTTAACGTTTTATTCAGGAACTGTTGCCGTGGAAACAGCTCCTTAATCAAGTCAAACAAATCTGCAAATGCATGTAAGAGATATTATGCATCATGCATATTCGCTGTGGGGATATCTGTAACCGTCGTTACAAAGTCAAACACTGATTTTGTTTAAATTTCTACGACATTTTTGCTCCCTCATGAAGTGAAACAGCTGCAGCTCCTCTGTGATTCAGCTCCATGTGTTTATCCGTCATGTTTGGGTTCAACTTTAAATGCGTTTTATATCACCGAGGATCAATCAGAGCTGCTGATCACACACACGGATGACTCGC
>NW_024701856.1:0-892 GCF_008729295.1 Plectropomus leopardus | reverse complement strand
GATTTTAGGACATTTTTCTTTATATTTGCAAGTTTCTCAGATTAAATTAAGTTTCTAGACTTTTAGAACATTTCTGGGATTTTAGGAATTTTTTTTTTAAATGTATTAATGTTTCTAGGATTTATGTGCGTTTTTAAGATTTTTGGGACATTTCTATGATTTTAACATATTTATCATATTTTAGACATTTTTAGATTTCAGAGGGTTTCACACATTTTACAACATTTCCAGGATTTTATGACATTTCTTGGATTTGACCACCTGTCTCTAATTTTAGGCAGTTTTGAGGATTTTTAAAACATTTCTGGAATTTTAGGACATTTTCCAAGTTTAAGTAGCCTGTGTTTCTGAATTTAAGGACGTTTCTAGGATTTTAGGGCATGCAGGGGATCTTCCACTGGCACTTTTGTTTTTGTAGCCTATACTTAAAGTACAAAATGAATTCACAATGTTATTTATTACAACATGGGGGACAACCGGCACCCGGCCAGATTTGGCCCGCGGGCCGTATATTGACTATCACTGTCGTAAATCCACAACACACTAGTCCCTCCAAAAAACCTGACACTTTGACAGCGATATAAAACACAGATATAAACAGAAACTAATATAACACACAAAAACATTCACGCAAAAAAAGAGCCGCACGCACGCACACACACACACACACACACACACAGCACAAAGCAGAAAGTGTGTTTGTGGACTCACCTGTTTGAGCTGTCATCCTGCTGGTCTCGTGCACCGTAAAGTCCTCCACGGTCCTTCTCTAAAGAAAAACACAGACAGTCCACTCAGTGTCTCTGTGTCCAGTATGTCCTGTCCACCTGTCCTCTGCGGTCCGAGCTGTGACTGGATTTACTGTCACAAACAGCAGAAAGCTCCTCACCTG
>NW_024701855.1:0-841 GCF_008729295.1 Plectropomus leopardus | reverse complement strand
ATGCTCAGTTTACCCTCTATTTGACAGGATGTCAGTTTTTCTGAAGTGATACTGCTTGGATTGTTCCAACAACTACAGGGACTCAGGAAGAGATAGCATGCACTGCTATTCCGGAAAAAAAAAAAAAAACAACAAAAAAACACATACTAACATTTCTCAATTTCTGTAGCAACTTATACTGCAGCCAAGGAGCAGTTCTTTTTTAGGCCTATGATGAAATTAATCTGAGCCTCAGAGACATGACCATCTTTAAGAAGAATGTGGCATCTTTAAAACTAGACAACCTAACACATCAATTGGTACCAACCATGTCATGCTAGCTTGTTGTGAAGTTGACTAAGAAAAGTCAGGCTAAATTTAGCAATTTAGGAGTTCCTTGAACTCTCACCCGAGGATATCTCAATGAAAATGTTTTCTATGGGTACCCACAAGTCTCCTCTAAACTTCAGAGGGCTTCCCAGTAAAAGTTTTGTTCCTTACAAAAAGCTGTGTATTTGTCTTTTTGAGGAGACATCCAGCCTATTTAAAGAACAATGAATGCCTAACAGATACACATCACATTAAAACAGCATTGTTGTGGAACTCAGATATCAGGTTATTAGTTATATCAGCTGTAAAATATTGAAACCAAATTTAACACCTGGATTGACATCAGTTGTCTTGTGCTACATTTAGATGCCTCAGGATGTGTGTTTATGTGACTGCTTGACTGTTAAACTGAACTGCTCTTCTGGGATAAATAAAGCTATCTGATTCTGAATCTGAATCTGAATGAGCAACTTAAAATGTCCTGCAAATTGCGAAAATGTAAAAAAGATATGAAATTGAGCTGGGGGATATA
>NW_024701854.1:0-969 GCF_008729295.1 Plectropomus leopardus | reverse complement strand
GCAAGAAACATCTCACAAATTGCAACAAAAAATAAATAAAAAGGGGGGTAATCCAAAAACAAATAAGTAAAAAAAATGCCAAGAAAACTATATTCATAATTAATTTAATTATCTATTTAAAATTATGTTTCAGGGAGAAAAAGAAAAATCGAACTATTCAGTAAAAACAAGCAAAAAAAACAAACAAAACATAAGTATTTCATGTTTGTTCAATAAAAAAATTGTTTTAAACATGAATATTCCCAATTTCTGCCCCAAATATTCACCATAGGCACCTCTGATCTGATCAAACTTTTTGTGTTGTTGCTCATATTCAGGTATCATCATATTATTCTTTTTACTTATTTCTTGCTCATTTTGGGGCCATGTCTCTGTTTGTAAAAAAAGAAGTGCATTTTGTGGACGGAGCAGCACGAGTGTGTGTAATATGAAAGCGGGCCCTAAAGGGTTAACTGAGTTTGAAGCACAGTGTCGGTGTAATTTATCGAAGGTCAGAGGTCATTCTGCTCATCCAAACAGTTCATGAAAGGTGTGGAAACAGAAGATGAGCCCACGCGGCTCCTCTTTTGATGGTTTTCTCTTCATGTATTTTCTGCTCTAAAGCACAAAGAGTTAAACACCTGCGTTGTTTTTTTAAAGCATGTGTGCTTTTCTCCTTTTTCCTCTCGGGGCTTTGTGATGACGTGTGAAAAACACTAATTGCTGCTGACTTTATTCTAAAGATATTCGTGTCACGGGAGCCGCCGAGGCACAAACACCTTAACACCGAGATCAGAAGCGGGAAAACTTGTCATCGTTTGCAGCATGTGATGTCTGATTATAACGCGGCGAGGTGAAAACTCGACCTGGAATTTAAAAAAAACCTCCCTGCCGTCTGTTGATAGCAAATTTGAGAGCTAAGATTAGTTTATACGAAGTGTAAAAATATTTGCTCCCTGACGTTTTGGCTCTGAAGGAATAAACAAACAC
>NW_024701853.1:0-907 GCF_008729295.1 Plectropomus leopardus | reverse complement strand
TTTTAAGTAAGTAAAAAATCCAAGTACCTCTCTCCCCACTGGCGACAGAGCGGTGTTAAATATTCATTTAGACCTCATCTATAGAGGCCTAGGCCTAAATAATTGTAAACATATTAGGTTAGGCTTTGTTTTACAATAAATAATGACAAAATACTTTCCCCTCCATCATTTGGTAGCCAAAGAAGACAAATACTTAATTGATTTTATTTTATTCTTTAAGAAAAGATGTAAAAAAGGTCAAAAATAACTGACATTTTAGTAAGTCTGGCATTCGCCTAAAGAAAATAATATTTTTCAGCCATAGACTATTTCAGAAATAATTATCATAGCTACCGAATGCTGTTATATCCTGCAAGTATTGTACTTGGCATTGCATAGTGAAATATTTTTGGCCTTGTTCAATTTATAAGCATAATTGCGATATTTCCGATAGTTTTGAACGCAGCAGAAAAACGATTTGGGAGGAAGGACGCACTTCGCGTCACTATGGAGACGGATGCCGGAAGTGGTGACTGTTTTTGGTGAGCTGTGTTTTCATTCACAACTTTGTTTGACTAGAAAACGGAACAAAGTAACATTTTCTAAGACCTCCTTTAGCTTTTAGCGTGACGTTGAACTGAAGTCGCATGTTGCTCGTGTCGCGTTGCTCTGGTCTCGTGCAGCTACGATGAGACACGCCGCTGCTGTGATTTGCTCGCGCGCCCTGTTTTTCATTCACAAAAAGGGAAGAAAAACTCCAACTTCTCTGCGTCTCACTTTAAATCTGATTTTATTGTGTGTAGGTTGTGTTTAGTACCATTTTTGAAGCGTTTGCAAACCAGTAAAGAGTCAGTCATGAACTCAGCGTTTGAAAATATTTTGGTTTTATTTTATTACTGTTGGCAGTTTTTGCTTTAACTTGATTGAG
>NW_024701852.1:0-697 GCF_008729295.1 Plectropomus leopardus | reverse complement strand
TATTATTATCATTTTAATTTTTTAAAATCATTTTATTTATTTATTTTTCATTTAAAAACACAGTGGCATCATGACAAAAACTTTTAGATTTAAATGGTTAAAATTCTTAAAATTAATGATTTTTTTATATTAATGATTAGGACTGATGTTGGTTAAAAAAAACTAAATGAAAGTAGAAAATCATATTAAAACAGTGAAACACAGCTGCTAAATTGTGTCACTGTTGGTTTTTTTGGGTCTTTATTGTGAGTAAGATCTCACCTGCACTCCTGCTGGCCCGGGCTCACCGATGGCTCCTCGCTGACCCACATCACCCTGAAACACACAAACAAACAGGTCATCAGATTTAAAAAATAAAAATTATGTCTGTGTTGATATTTGATGTTGGGGGCCAACAGAGGTGAGACAAACACCCACCGGAGCTCCCTGGATTCCCTGAGGACCTCCGTCACCTGGTTTTCCACGAGGTCCCTGTTTATGGAGACGAAAAATTATTTAAGATTCAAGAATTTTTAACCTATTTTTTCAAATTAAAGCGAGTCAATGCACTGTACATCAATACACATAATCAGCCACAGTAAAAAGTGATGTACGCAGTTTTTATTTCTATGGAAGATCGATGAATTCACTTTCAAGAAAATAAATATTTGTGCTGTTGTTCTGAATCAGAAACTGTGCAAAGTATTTTTACTTGAAA
>NW_024701851.1:0-604 GCF_008729295.1 Plectropomus leopardus | reverse complement strand
AGTATGTTTTGGAAAGAGAGCAGTCTTTGTTGCTACTCTGGTGTCTCGGATGTAGTTGAATGCAGTAAGTCGTCTTCCTGTCTGTTCAGATTGCGATAACAGCGAACAATGTGCAGCGGCTGCAGCTGTTTGAAGAAGACCAACCCGCCTGTACGCTGCTGGCACTTCACCCTCCTGATGATCCAACACAAGGTTGGGAACTAAGACTCAGTGGGTCTCATTCATCAGTGTGTTAGTAATAACTTTAATCTCAGCACATTAAAAGATTTTTTTTCTCTCTGTCTTTATTTCTTCGCGTATTTTCCGCAGGTCAACAGGATGCACTTATCGACAGTAGCTGTAACCTCCTTATATGGTCCTCACAGGCTGTTCATAGGTTGGGATGTATGTTAATTGCTGACTAGCAGGAGCACCGTCAATTTACAATTGATCGACATTTATGAACGTAAACGCGTGCTTACGATCAAATCCGAGTTTCCTGCAACGTTAATGAAGGTTTTTAGTACCAAGGTGTTCTATGTGCAGATTTACTAACATGTCATGAATGAGACCCAAAGTCTTAATTAGACACCTGTTGGGACGAACACTAATGTTTTCTGCTTTA
>NW_024701850.1:0-2613 GCF_008729295.1 Plectropomus leopardus | reverse complement strand
GCTTTATCAAAGAGAGTCTGAGCCAGCCCTGACTATAGGCTTTATCACAGAGAGTCAGAATGTTCTACTTTGACTTTAGAAACCTTCGTAAACCTGCATTCTTCGATCTTCTGGTCAACATGTCCAAATAAACTGTGCACCAAACTGCTCCTGACGGCTAATTCATCGGTGTGTTAATGTTTATGAATGTTTAAAAACTGAGCAGCAGGTGGCGCCTTGAGTGTTCACCTCCACCAACAGTGTGTGAACGTGTGTGCGTGTGTGTGTGTGTGTGTGCGCGCGTGTGTGATGCCATCTTGTTTTTTCGATATAATTCATCCCTAACGTCATTGACTCGATGAGTCGTTACGAAGTCATTTCTGTTCCATGGTGTTGTTTTACGGCAACATGTACTTCACCTTGTTTTCACTGACAGGCAGTTATTTAAAATCCATCTTCTGCTGATTAGCTGTGAAAAATTGGTCTTCTGCCTCGTTGTGACAAATAATTGATGACATGACCAGGAAATCGTGTTAAACTTCCCTCTTCAACTAACTCACGACAAGCACAAAACGATCTGAGTTTACTGATAGTTCGACATTTAGGCAAAATTCCTTCAAGAAAAAAGTAAATACTATCTTGAATAGATTAACTTTGAATTTATCATTCACATTCACCCGAATATTAGAAGTTTTTTTTTTAAATGGTAAAATTAATTGAAGCCATAAAGCAACTATAGTGTAGTAAGTATTAAAAGTGATCTGTATGAAATTAAGTAATCCCCAAAATTGTGAATGCCAAAAAACGAGGGGACAGACCTGTCAGCCGCAGGTCAGTGTCACGAATACAAACTTCCATTCCTTTTATTCAAACTTTTATTCAAACTTTTATTCAAACTTTTATTTCATTTATTCAAACTTTTACTCAATTTATTTGTAAGGTTCAGGTGTGTCGATGATGTCATAAGTTCAGGTGTGTTGATGATGTCATAGGTTCAGGTGTGTTGATGATGATGATGTCACAGTCAGGTACAGGTGTGTTGATGATGTCATAGGTACAGGTGTGTCAAAGCTGAGCTGCTGAATACAGCAAAATGACATCAGATGCCGTCCCTCTGGGTGGTGATGACATCACAGCGGACACTGTCCCTCTGGGTGGTGATGTCATCATGTCCTCTGTGTGCCTCGCAGCTTGTCTTAAGAGCGTTAGCATTGTTGTTATACTTGGCGTTCTCAGTGCTCTTTAGCATTAGCAAGTGAAGATTTAGAGGTCAAAGGTCACCTCAGTCAGCTGGGTCCAATCTGTGAGATCAGACTCTGAGACAGAGGGACAACTACCTGTCTCACACTGAGGGACAGACAGTGGGACAACTACCTGTCTCACACTGAGGGACAGACAGAGGGACAACTACCTGTCTCACACTGAGGGACAGACAGTGGGACAACTACCTGTCTCACACTGGAGGACAGACAGAGGGACACCTACCTGTCTCACACTGAGGGACAGACAGAGGGACACCTACCTGTCTCACACTGAGGGACAGACAACTATCTGTGAAAAGCGTTCAGACCACAGAGGTCGTTCTGCTGACCTCTGGTTGAGGAAACAGCAGTCTTAATAATCTTCAGTGGTTTCGGGGGTTCGGTGAACGTCTCCTGATGTCAGAAAACAAACAGGCAGCTTTGACATGCAGATGTGTGACTGTTTTTGTCCTCTGAACCCGAATAAAAGAAACACAGGTCCCCCCCCCGAATTCATTATTTTTAAATATTACGAAATTAAAATCTGTGATATAGTGATGAAAAAGATCCGATGAGAGGAATCGCTGGTCGTTTCAGAAAATGTTTGTTTTTTAAAATTAACAGAAAAAAACACTCCGCACATTCGACAAACGCTCACGACTAATTAATATAACTTTGTCCATGATGGTAATTAAATCAAATATTCATGAAGTATCTGTTGTCCAGCTTCAAACCTTTTTGTTGTCTGGATGTTTCTGCTTCTGTGAACTTTTTCTGATCTTTCACATTTTCCTTAAAGTCATGGAGAAAAAAAGGAAAAGTCATGGAAACTCATGGAAAAGTCATGGAAATGTATTGGTCAAAATGCGTGTGAACCCTGTTAGTCGCATCCTGTCGGGAACTTTTTCTCCTCCTGGGCTTCTGAAGATTATTGATGATTTTTCATTGATTATTTGTTGTTGATTAACTGCTGCAGTTTAGTTTTCTGTGAGGAGAGATTTTATTTTGAGTCGTGATCGGTCTGACCCCAACACCTTTACAGAAACCCAACAGCACAAATACAGCAGAAACCGTCTGAGTAATTCTCTGCAGTTTCCATAGTAACGCAGCACAGAGTCTGCTCAGAGGTTTACCTGTCGACAGGTGACCGTCGGGGTCTGTTATTCACTCAGTGATTGATCAATGTGTGCTGAAGGTTTGATGATCAGTGAAGTTAAGCTGCTCAGCTGGTTCTCCTGATGTCTGATTCTGGATCAGTTTTAGGTCGAGGACTGTTTGTTATTAACCCTTTAGTGACTGTTTGTCTCATTTTAGTCTCTTTTCTTCTTCCTGTTGTGATAACTGTGTGTGTGTTGATGCATGTGTCCTAAATGTAGTCCAGATTGTGTATTTG
>NW_024701849.1:0-669 GCF_008729295.1 Plectropomus leopardus | reverse complement strand
TCTGCATAAATAAGCTGAACACAAACAAATAGTCAAAACAGACAAGAAGTCAGAGTAAAAGTTTGTCAGTTGTGTAGTTTCTGTCCAGTAAGACTGGAGCAGTTTCAATGCTGGTTAAACATTTAGTTTTGGTATAAAACACAATATAAAGTCTTTTTCAGAAAGGAAAACTGTTAATTAACCGTTACTTACCACTTGATGGCGGCAGAGTTCCCGTATGGTATTTGTTGAGGATGACATGCTGCTCTGTGTTGTAAAAAAATGTCATTTTAGGTATTTTTATAACAGCATTGATCCACAATCAAGATATTTGATCTCCAAATAGTGCACAGCTAGCACCGTGAATAATGACAAATAGAAACTATGTTTTGTTTTAAAGCCAGTGGTTATAGTTGATCAATAAATGAACAAGAAATACTGAATACAACAGCTGGTCGGTGCAGAGTCACTGATGGGAAGACAAAGACACGGCAACTCTGTTAAATTTCATGTCTGTTGTCTTTGTTATATACATACAGTAGTTATGCAAAGTTCACCTCAGTGGTTAGATGGTTCTGTATCTATATGTATTTAAACAGTCAGTCCTGATGGAAGCAGTGAGTTAACCCTTTGAAACCTGAGCAGATTGATTTTTTTTCTCAAAAACATGAGGAGAAGGCAATTAGCAAC
>NW_024701848.1:0-669 GCF_008729295.1 Plectropomus leopardus | reverse complement strand
CTTGTTTTTGAAAGAATGAGATGTGCAGTTGTAGCTTGAATATTGTGTCATTTACTCTCAGTATTTTGGTCAGTGCCTTTGAATAAAGTGCACGTTTTGTTTTCCATAACTTGGCTCATATAACTGGGGAAGTCCATCATGTACGTGTGTGCCAGCAGTGGCTGCCCACACAGTACTGATCGAGCAGAGTTTGACTTCCTCATAAATTCTCTTCTAGCTTTTAACATCCATTTTTACATCTGAAGAGACAAAGACCCTAAATCTTAAGTAAATATTGATCATTTTTGACATATGTTGCAGTATAATAAACATATTAGATTTTTTTTGTTTTTATTAAATGCAGTTGTGTTTTTTTTTGTATACAGGTGCAGAAGTGTAACCTAGATTTCTATTAATGAATAAGTAATGAGTCCCCCAAGTGCACCCTGATCTCTAAATTTATTCATGTTTAATTTATTCAGTATTTGAGATTACGTTTTTCAAAAGCTCAATGAAGGTATTTTTCTGTAAAGCCAAAGAAAAAGAAATCCCAGCCGTATCCCCTGCACATACATCATATTAAAGTGGCCAAAGCGTTCAGTTTTTAGACACAGAAGACAGAAATGTCTCTCAGTATACTGATGGAGAACTTGAGAGCAGGGTTGCCTTTATCACATTTCAGGTGTGACT
>NW_024701847.1:0-672 GCF_008729295.1 Plectropomus leopardus | reverse complement strand
GCAGGAGGAGAGGTTTAACCCTTTGAAATCTGGATTAACATCAGTTTTCTTGTGTTGCATCTAGATGCCTTCCACAAGCATTTAAACCTTTGAAATGTCAGCAAATTGGCTTAAGTATTGGCACAAAAATTAACTGAAATTTAGCACAAAAAAGGAGGAGAAGAACGGTAAAAAAGCCTGAAAGTTAACAAAGCAAAAAAGCAAAGAAACAAGCAAAATATATAAAAATAAATTGTTGATAATAATTATAATAATAATTGAAATTGACAATTGTATATGTCATTTTCTTCCAATAATTTCTCACTTTTTCTTTCTTTTTTAAAACTAATTCTGACTTTGTTTCTTTTCATCTTTTCCTACTTTCTTACAATTTATGGGACATCTCCTACCAAGTTTTGGCCATGTTTTCAAAAATAACAAAACCAATTTGCTCAGTTTTTAGAGGTTAAATGCACGTGAAAGGTGTCTGAGGATTAACCCTTTGAAACCCAGACTGGCTTGATTTCTTTTAAAAACAGGGAAAGGGTGACAAGCCACTTCAGAAACTAACCCCCAAATTATTAAAAATTTACAAGAAATTTACCTGAAATTATCCTCCAAAAAGTTGCGTAAAAGAACAGGAAAAGGAAAGGATCTAAAAAGCTAAAATAAAATAAAAATAAACACATTATA
>NW_024701846.1:0-737 GCF_008729295.1 Plectropomus leopardus | reverse complement strand
GCCATACATAGCAGTTTTTTCACTGCATTTGTTCTAGATTGAGTATTTGTAATGTGACCTCCTCGAACCACTTTTGTGTCATGGTTATGGCTGTTCTGGGGAAATGTTATTACAGGCAGTAGGGTTGCTTTGAAACGCATATGTTCCCAAATAAAATTATAAGACTGCGTATAAATCTGCCTTTCACTTTCAGCCAGGCAAGAATAGTATGTATCTGGTTTATACTTTCTCTAATTGAACACTTAAGTGCTGGATGCACGGCTCCACTCTGCACTGACTGAAGCTTGTCCAGCTCTATATTTGCAGCGCTTGACCAGGGCAGTAGTTGAGATGAGATAATACTAAGGCTTGTATGACCTGCAAAGTGGCACTTGGTGAGAGACAAGAGGAGTGTTTTCTGATCATAGATTTTCCTCTTCCAGATTATTTTGTTAAGATGCTTCTGCCACGATAGTTTGTCATCAAGTGTGATCCCCAGAAGTTCAGGCTCAGGGATTTTCTCAGTACAGCTGCCAGTGGTGGATGAAGTACCTGAAAGCTACACCTGAGTAAAAGTACAGATTTCTTATCAGAAAATGAAGAAGTTAAAGTTATCAATTAAAATATTACTTAAGTAAAAGTCTAAAAGTATCTGAAATTTACTGTACTTGAGACTCAAAAGTATTTTTTTTACATGAAATGTACTTAAATATTAAAAGTGAAAGTGCAAGTAATTGCTGTTAATGAAAAAGTAAGTG
>NW_024701845.1:0-463 GCF_008729295.1 Plectropomus leopardus | reverse complement strand
GGAGCAGAGGCAGAGGAAGACGACTGTGACCTGAGGGACAGCAAAACCAAAACACTTAGCTATAATTTATGAATTATAAGTAATGCGCGATAAAGAAAAAGCTAAGGCAAGTTGTAAAAAATGCATTTAAAGTGTGAGCTACAAGCCTGCATTCGTGCTTCATATATGACACGTATAACGCAATGCTTAAACAGTTTACAGACAACAACAGCTGATGTTTAACGTAATAACTAGCGGGTGAAATAATTATGCTCGTAAAAGAGTAGAGAGCAGTTTGGGATATCAACAACGAAATGCAGCTTCCTCATCACTGTCCGCTGACTTGGTCAGGACAATGCGCTGCTACAGATAAACACCGCTAACTAGGCTAAATTAACCGTGACTTACCACTGTCCATCGCCACTCTTTGCGTCTGTGGAGTCTTCTCCAGATCCGTTTGCCGACATATTCCTGAGTCAGAAAA
>NW_024701844.1:0-513 GCF_008729295.1 Plectropomus leopardus | reverse complement strand
GTAAGTTTTTTATGATATTTTTGCTGATTTTTGGGCCGTCTTTTGTTTTTGACAGAAATCAAAGCTATATGCTCAGGTTTCACAGGGTTAGCAGCTACCTGTTACCCCCCCCCGCTCCCCCTCTGCTCCTTGTTATGTCACACGGTGATGAAGCAGAAATGAAGGAGCCATGAAGGTGACACGCTCTCCTCTCATCTCCTCTTTCATCGCCTCCTCCCTGTCGTCTCCTCACCTCTCCCGCCTCCTTCTGTCACAGCGAGTGACAAATGAAAAGGAGCGAGGTGCTCCCACAGCTCGCTCCTCCACAATGAACTAAAAAAAGTGTCACACTCATGCGCCTCCTCTCATCTTCTTCCTCCCAGTTCTCATCAGGAGCATCAGGATAAAAAGATCACAGAAACATGAAGATCTGAGCGACGCTTCGACAGAAGCTGCACCAGCTTTAAAAAACATCAGACTTCCTGATGATTTTCTGCTTTCATTGAGTTTATTTTTTAACCAATATCTGTCATC
>NW_024701843.1:0-802 GCF_008729295.1 Plectropomus leopardus | reverse complement strand
ATCAACAAGGTGTTTTCTTGAAAAATGTGTTAAAGGAAAATCAATCAGGACATTTCCTTCAAAAAATAAATTCATAATTTCCTCAAAAAATCGCCCCAAAAAAAGAAATTTGAAGAAAAACATCACTAAAATGTTTCAGAATGTTTTCTTTATAAATTGCCAAAAAATGTCAAAGATGAAGAGGCTTTGAGCCGGTAACAGCGTGAATGGTCCCGGAGGACCGGGCGTCCCCGATACAGTGTGGACCGGACAGACGGCTTTGTGTCTCAGGAGCGCTGAGACGTCGGCGTGTTTCTGGATGTCGTCGATTTTTGACTCTGAACCTGAACTGAGTAGAGTGTCCCCGAGCCTGTGGACGCACGTCCTGCCTACAGCCATCGGTGCAGCCTGAGGGGTCAAAGGTCGTAGATTTCGGATGATAATCTGGATTGCTGAAATCGAGTGTTGAGAAGCGTCATGGTTAAACTGTTGGACTGATTGTCCTCACAGTTTGTCTCGAAGTGTCTGTCCTTCTCTGAGCCCGTTGAGGACGCTCCTTTCAGGCAGGAAACTTTCACCTGTTACCAAAACTGTGAAACTTTATTTAAACGTGTTTCTGCCGTCAGACTTTGATGGACTTTGAGTTACATCAACAACAGGAAGTTAGCATTCGCTGTTTGGCTCTGAGACGGCGGGACAGTCCCACCAGACTCAGCGTGTCCAGTATCCATGTCTATTAACACATCTATGACCCTGTGTGTGTGTGTGTGTGTGTGTGTGTGTGTGTCAGAGCAGGTGTGTGTCTGTGGATGGAAGTCTCAGC
>NW_024701842.1:0-652 GCF_008729295.1 Plectropomus leopardus | reverse complement strand
CAGACGAAAGAAAACGTACATTTCTGCAGACCATGAACACGTGTGTCATTTCATTTTTCTGTGAGTTTCTCTCCTTTATGTTTAAGACTCAAAGAAACGTTGATTTTCCTCCAGATGTGATGGATATGAGCAGCTGTACACAGCTCAGATCACACACACCTGTGCAGTATTTGTAGTCGTTTCCGGCCGTCGGCTCTCAGTCTGCACGGATGCATGACGTCAAATATAAAAAGGACTTTCTTTCGTTCAGCTGGTCGAAATCTTCAAACTATCTGCTGGACCGTGTTTGCTGTATCAGAGGATATCTGAAAGAATCACATCTATTTTGGAGTGAGGGAGATTTCACTTCTGCAGACTGTGGGACTATTTTCCTTCCTCCTCTGTTCACTTATTTATGGCTGAAGAAAAGAGAATAAAGTGGAGCGTGTGAGCAGCGTTGCAGCTCGAGCTGAGTCAGAAACACCGAGGGATCGAGCCGCCGCTCCGTCTGAGCTCGGCTTTGTACAAAATGTTAATTTTACGACTGAGCAGTTTACAGGCAGCAGATAGGGACACATCATATTTCATTACAGCCTGTCATCTGTACAAAAACGCCGAGAAATGACCTCCATATATCTGATCACAGTACTCACCACAGTACTCACCACAGTAC
>NW_024701841.1:0-454 GCF_008729295.1 Plectropomus leopardus | reverse complement strand
GGCAGGATGGTTTCTGGGCGCGGAGCTTCAAAGGCATTCCTCTCACCGCACGCACCGAGGACGGACACCTGGATCTTATTGTCCACAGTTATAAAACGTCAGTCAGACAAAAGATTTATCCAAACATTCAACTGTACGAGGCCGCGCTCTGAATTAACACTGTGCTCATTCATTTAACTGTGAATCGCAGCTGCAACAACTCAGGGCGACGTTAATCAGTCGCCAACTAATGTGACAATCAGTTAATCGGTTTGAGTCTTTTTTTTAAAGAAAAAACATCTTGAGCTCCTTAAATATGAATATTTTCTGGTTGCTTTGCTTCTTTATGACAGTGAGCTGAATATCTTTGGGATTTGGGCAAAACAAGACATTTGAGGACGCCACCTTGGGTTTAAGGAAACATTTATCGTTATTTTCTGACATTTTATAGACCAAAAATAACTAATGCATTAAT
>NW_024701840.1:0-591 GCF_008729295.1 Plectropomus leopardus | reverse complement strand
GCCAGCAGGGAGACGGTGCTGAGGCTGGTCGCCGAGCTGGACCGAGAAATGTGGACTCACTGGTACTATAAAATGTTAATTTGGGTTTGGATTTTTTTATGTTTCCTTTATTTAACTGGATTTCATGCAGTTTTAATTGTGTGCAAAAACTAAATAGATTAACAAATTAAAACTAAATATAAGCAACTTCAGGTTTCTTAACTTCTCCTGCAAAATTCCTGTTTGTTATTATCTACCTGTTTTTAATCAAATCTTGTGTGCTAATTAATTTAATTTTATTTAATTAAATTTTATTAACAGAAATTCATTTTAACCCCTCTTTATCATACATATTTATTATTAGACATGAACTAAATTGTACCCTATGTTGGCATCTTATTAACCAGGTTTTAATCTGTAAATGTAAAAATATCCCACCAGATTATAATATAACTCCTTGTTCTTTATGGATTATTAGGTGGATCAGTCTCACGAGAGGGAGAGGCTGAAGATGAGAATCGCTGTTTTGGAGGAAAGTGTGAAGTCCTGTGAGGTGGAGTGTAAAGCCAGCAGGGAGACGGTGCTGAGGCTGGTCGCCGAGCTGGACCGAGA
>NW_024701839.1:0-1559 GCF_008729295.1 Plectropomus leopardus | reverse complement strand
AGCAGCAGCTGAAAAGCAGCAGCTGAAAAGCAGCAGCTGAAAAGCAGCAGCTGAAAAGCAGCAGCTGAGCAGCAGCTGACCATCGTGGCCCGCTGTAAGTGTTAAGTGACATACTGTTTCATAATTTCAGTAATTTGATGTGACCGCGCTCAGAGCCAGAAGCAAAAAGGGTTAAGAGACAGCCGATAAAACTCACAGATTCTCTGCTCTCAGTCTGATATATAAACACCTGAGTCTGACTCCTGTTTGTTGTTGTTAGGGTTTCATGCTGGGCATGATGGACACTCTGCTCCAAGGCAACGGCTTCAGAAGTCCTTCTCTTTGGATGAAACCAAAACAAAGATGGCGTCTTGCATCATTAAGAGCGTTCTGTCAAAGAAGATGCAGGTGGAGCAGAACAAAACGTCGTCTCTGCAGAAGAAAGCGGCGCCGGCGACCATCGTCCCTGCACCTGCAGAGCAGCAGAGGGGAAGGGAGGGAGGAAGTAGAGCTCCGGTCCACGTAGTCAGAGACATGAGGAGTTTAGTCAAAAACACCTATAGCCTCTCCTTCTCAACAACAACAACAACAACAACAACAACAACAACAACAACAACAACAGCAACAGCAGTGACAAAGACAAAGACACCTGACAACAACAACCAGCCATTAAACTTCAAGCTGATTGGTCAGCAGGACAGCCCGCCCCCGTCCTACCAGCAGGCTGTGGGGGTCAAAGGGAGCTGTCCACCTTCTCTTCACTCCAGAGGACATGTTGCCAAAGTCACTGCATCCCTCAGCCAATCACAGGACAGGGAGCAGAGAGTCAGTCACCCAATCACACTCCAGAGACGAGGCAGCGAGCCAATCATTAGCAGGAGGAAGGTGGATGATGTCACCTGGCCTGTTAACAGGGACCAATCAGAGAGAGGCAGAGCTGTGAGTCACCAGACTGGGACCTCCCTCCCCCTTCCTCCTCCCCCCTCCTCCTCCCACAGACCCCCTGCCTCTGACCAGGAACAGAGTCCGGTCCCCCCAGGTTTCTACACCCCGCCCACCCTGCAGCCTCACCTGGGGGGGGCAAGCCACATCCACCCACCTCCGCAGCCCCCCCCACCTGCCTCCCTCATCTACACTCTGGGGAACACCTCGGACCTCCTGGATGCCTTCACCCAGACCCCCGGAGACCAGGAGGGCAACAGCAACACCGTGACACCTGCAACACAGGAGCAACATCAGCAGC
Organism: Plectropomus leopardus; assembly: GCF_008729295.1. NCBI lineage: Eukaryota > Metazoa > Chordata > Actinopteri > Perciformes > Serranidae > Plectropomus > Plectropomus leopardus. The sequence goes on along the minus strand of NW_024701839.1, from coordinate 337 downwards.
AACAGCTCCTTTTAGGCCTTCAGGGTTTCTTACCTGCACAGGTGGGCGGTGACCTGCTTGTTGACTTCACAGGCTCTGCTGCAGCATACGCTGTCCCCTTGAGTGACCCCTCCTCCCTCAGCAGCCCCGTCCCCTACCACGTGATGTCAGAACCTACTCGTGGACGGCACTTCTTTGTGTATGCACCCCCACTGCCGCAGAGGAAGCTGCTGCTGGATCCAGAAACCGGCCGGTTCATCCAGGTGTTCCTTCCTGCAGCCCCATCCGCCGTCAACACCGTCGCGTTCCCAGTACGCCATGCACACTCCACCCCCGTGTTCATACACACTGCCCCCGC
>NW_024701838.1:0-843 GCF_008729295.1 Plectropomus leopardus | reverse complement strand
TAAAATGATGTTAAACTGGAAATCAAAGCGGCTGTAATATAATATTTATATTCTCGTCGGGCGTCGTCTGTGTCGGGCGTTTTTCTGCAGCATTTCGGACCACATGTAATCTGACAGATTAGACAGCTGCTCGGGAGTTTAAACATTGAGGATGAAAATAAAGAAGCGGGGATCACAGATTCCAGGAAATCTTTCATTCAGCGGTGTTTCCTGTCTCTTTTTGTCTCTCCTCGTCTGTTTCTTGGTTACGTCTCTCTGTCTCCCTCCACGCCGCCTCCCCCCCTCGACCTGCTTTACATACCTGTGCTCATTTCTCCTCCCGTCGTGTCGCTGCGACAGGTTTTTACGGGCTGGCCGAGTGTGACCTGGACAAGGTGTTCCGGCTTCCCACCACCACCTTCATCGGCGGCAACGAGAGCTCTTTGCCTCTCAGAGAGATTATACGACGCCTGGAGGTAAAATACTTTAAAACGGGTCAGTGGTGTTAAAAAAAACGAAAAAAAAACACAATAACTGTATTTATAGCATCTTTGACGCAGAGACGCAGTCCAACGTGCTGCACAAAACAAAAAACAAAAATTTAAATAAACCACAGTCCTCCAGCAAGGCAAAATGCCCTGTTTCACAATGTTAACAAAAATGGTTTTTGATCCGTCACCTGATTCAGAGCCGCTCTAGAGATGAAAGGGTTAATCTTTGACCCATGTTACACCCTTCCACCAAGTTTCATGAAAATCAGGCCTGTAGTTTTTTTGTAATCCTGTTGAAAAACAAAAACTAAACCAAAAAAAATCCTCTTTGGCGCAGCTAACAATCACTGAAATGTTTAAATTATATTATTCT
>NW_024701837.1:0-575 GCF_008729295.1 Plectropomus leopardus | reverse complement strand
GCACTTAGAATAAACTATATTAGCATATATTTTTATGTTTATAACTAAAAATGTATTAATAAATATATTGTAAAACCTTGGAATTAGTGTTTAATTTAATCACTCTAAACACTGAGGGGAGCTGAACAACTCGAAAGAAAAAAAAAAGAAAGCTACATAAACCATGAGTTTTTTTTTCTTTTACACTTGCCTGGTAAAATAACCAGTCAAACAAGGCTCGACCTGGAGTGTGTCATTGGGTCCCAGTCTAACCCGCTGTGGGGTGTGTAGTATTCTGCTTTCCAGGCAGCAGCCTGACTGACTCTGAACATGGAGATTTGGTTTGCTATGGCGCCCCCGTGAGACGATTCCACTACCTGCGCCCTTTACTGATCGCGATTTCAGGGCTTTCTTAAATATTCAAACAACAACCTTGAAATAGTCTGAAAAAGCTCCCATCTTCATCACACATTTTCCCTGCATGAGTGAAAGTATGTAAAGAAAGAATGTAAAGTTATTGTATTTTACGCACAGTGGTTTTACGCACAGGAAAAACATACCTGGTACAAGTTTCACTGCCAGTTGTGTATATATAT
>NW_024701836.1:0-619 GCF_008729295.1 Plectropomus leopardus | reverse complement strand
ATTATTAGATTTTTTAAATTTAGACTTAAAAACTTAATTGCTATGATGATTTACTATCTCTCTATTAATCCATGTATAGCCCATGCATATTTACTTGTCCAGAAGTGGGCATTAAAACTTAAAAATTGAACTACTGATTTATGTATTACCTTTAATGAAAAAAAAAGAAAGACAGACAATAATTTACTTAAACTTGTCCTTCAGCTTATTCTCCCTTCTCTTTAAGTGTTTCAGTGCCCTGCTTATCAGCACTTTGGCAGCAACAATCAGTAGTTACTGGCTTATGACAGAAAAAAAGATCTATGTTAGTGCTGATCTGATGGCCAAACTCTCGCTTTGTAGTTCTAAGAAGTACCAGTGTCACTTTATTATCTGTATTAGCAAGCGTATAAAGATAGTGTATGAGTATTAGTGCTTTTGTGCATTTTTGTTACTTTCTGTCTAAACTGTTTCAACTTCACAAAAAAACATGCTACTATCAATGCAGTAGCTGTCAGGAAAAAAAATGGGACCAAAGCTGTTGACCTAGCAACAGAATAGCAATGAAACGTTGGACAGACCTAATTATCATAACATAACAATCGCTTCTGTGCATTTTCACTGCTTTACCTAACACACT
>NW_024701835.1:0-613 GCF_008729295.1 Plectropomus leopardus | reverse complement strand
AAACGAAAAACAAAACATTACATATATATGTATATATAAATATATATACTGTATATATATATAAACACCAAGTTAGTCCAGATATGATTTCATATTACTGTTTGGTAACAATGAAACAAAGTCAACACAACGTCTCTGTCTCTGGCAGCTGCAGCTGAACCTCTCAATGACCTTATGCAGTAGCTTCCTGCGGAGGTGTCTTCCCAGCAGGCCATGCACTGGCTCCTGATCCCAACGCAGCGTCACCCAGCGGAAATGTTGCTGCAGGCGGAGCTCAGATCCCTGCAGGCGTGGCTTTGACAGCGTTGCAATCAGGAAACTGCCCTCGCAGAAGTAGTGTGGACCTGAGGTAATGGATTAATTTTTCATTGTTTGACCATTTATTTGTTAGTTATCTGGTTTTATGAGATGACACCCACACACAGTAACACAGTACAGACGGACAGTCTACTCAAAAACTACACCCATTTCTAGGATATATTTTTACAATTTTTGCAATGTAATATTTTTATATAAAAATATATTATCAGGCATAATAATTTAAAATATTTTTCAAAATACACTTTATCAAAAAAATCATAAGTCATAATATGTATATATAATATGTTGAAAA
>NW_024701834.1:0-497 GCF_008729295.1 Plectropomus leopardus | reverse complement strand
AATACAGCACACCAAAAAAATGGTGACGATACAAGTTTTAAAGGGTTAACTTACAGTTAATTTCAACATCAGTCATTCCCAAATCTGTCTGCTTGTAGTGTCTGCAGTTCAGCCATTAGGTGTCACCATGCATAGTCACGGGCTTGTTCCATCAGTCTGCTACAGAGTTTTAAGAAGCAGCAGGCAGCCATGTATCAGGCTGTATTTTCTTTATCATGGATTTCCACTTAATACTGGTGTCCCTGTGACGTTTTGGGCTGTAGTTAGCGGTGGCCTACATATGCATCATATTTCTTCAGAGAAAAACACAACAGGATTTCAGAGAGGAAATGTTTACATCAAATACAGTAATAAAACACTGTAATTAAAACTATTAAACTACTAACTAAACTAAACTACTAATTAATCCTATGAAAAGTTTCAAATATCAGGAAAGCTCATCTCTGATCTAATATTCACAGGAAATATTCTGCTCAAAATCCATCATTATTGCTCAT
>NW_024701833.1:0-539 GCF_008729295.1 Plectropomus leopardus | reverse complement strand
TCAGGAAGGAAAAAAAGAAACCTTTGTTATTACGAGATTATCAGAATTTTGAGTTTCCAACTTGTGAAAAAGCAGCACGTCAACATCGAGGTCGTAACTGCATCTGTGAAACATAACCGTAATATATAAATACTATAACCATAAACCAGTTTGACATGAAGGGAGTGCAGCTTTAATAACAGCGGCGGAGTCGGTCCTCGGGAACAGATGCTGCATACGTAAAACAGTCAGACGCGACGAGAGTGAAATATTACCTGAGCGAGCGGATCTCCTCCACTAACGGCAGGTTGCTGATGCGGACGTGGATCTCGTGGGCGATGCGGTCGTATTTCGGGTACATGGCCAGCACCACCTCTTTAGCCGCTTCATCGAAAACCTGCAGAAAAACAAAATCACACACAGGTTTATCAAATTTAAATCCTCCTCTAACCGGCAGGCGTTTGGAGCCACTTAAGAGATTTGATGAGTCTGCGCTCTTTTTTGGATATGTTTGTATGTTTCTTTATGTTTATATTATTATGTTTGAAATAAAAAAAATT
>NW_024701832.1:0-785 GCF_008729295.1 Plectropomus leopardus | reverse complement strand
TTAATCTGCATCCTGTCTAATGGCCAGCGGGGGAATTATTTCTTAATTCCCTTTATTATTATTATTTATCATTTTCTTATTTCATGGTCTCAATCTCCAGTTTCAAGTCTTCGATACAGCCTGACGTTTATCTTGTAAATCAGGGCTCCATTTAGAGTAAAATAGATGATAAAGCAGGCACAGGGTGACTTTAGGGCGTGGCTGTCCTGTGATTGACGCGTGGCGACCGCTGCAGTGTTGTCAGGTTCTCAGTCAGATCCGCTGCTCCACACTCCCGTCCAGATATGATCACTTCTGGACTAAGATGGCGACAGCAAAAACTAAGATGGCGACAGCAAAAAAGGCCATATTCGAGGCTTCAAACGAGCCCCCAGGAACAGCAATGCACTTTGAAGCTAATTTTACACAGCAGACAAAAATGGGGTTTATCACGTGATTCCATCGGGTCCAAAAATATTTTCCCCCATAGACTTATACTTTTTGGGGCTTCAAAACCCCACAAAATGACCCGTTTCTCTTTCAAGATTTGATCCAATAACATTGTAAATGTCTTTTTTTGCTTTTTTTTTTTTTTTTATTCATCGCAATTCAAGTTAGCAGAGCGCTAAACCAGGAGTTGGCTGCTCCGTGCCGTAAATCACTTAATCTACGAAGATTAAAACCTACAATGCAGAAGATCTGGGTAATTTAATACTTTGGAAATCAAGCTTTTTTGGGTCAATCTGCCACTGAGTAACTTCCATAGAAATGCACAAAGCCCCTCCTACAACGCTGCATCACTGTCG
>NW_024701831.1:0-936 GCF_008729295.1 Plectropomus leopardus | reverse complement strand
GCATCAGTCTTTTTGAGTTATGACAACTTATAATTTGAATGAGTTCTAAAATACGTACAGAGAGAAAAGCCGGAAAATCACAATAGTAAAAATGAGAATCTATGACTTGAAATACTGCAGAAAAAATATAGAAATAAATGATAAAGTATGCATAGGATGTAAACTAAGACATATTTTTGGTGTACAGTTATATACGGCAAAAGGCGATGTCTAGTTTCCAATAAAGCCAAGTGAAACACAGAAAATCACAGAGTAAAAATGAGAATTTATGATTTAAATAATTAAGATATAGCAATAAAGTATAAAACATGTTTAAAATACATAGTGAAAGATATATTTTTGGTGAGCAAAGCTGCATCGAGTTTCCCATAAACTAAAGAAAAGCCAGAAAATCATGACAATTGCCTTGAGTGTGCAGAACAACCGTAAAGTTTACAGCACCTTCTCCTCCAGACCTGTTTACAGTGATTAAATGGAAATATTAAACAATGGCAACAGGCCTCTGTAGAAGAAAATTTGCACAAAATCAGTGCAGCCCAAAACATTCACAATACTCAACAACTTAGAGGAATCCCAATGCCTGACAACAACACGTGTGGAAATTAAGACAAAAAACAACAGCAAGAGAGCAAAACACAAGCAGAAGAAGAGCCACAAAACAACATAAAACTTCAATAACTCAAACTAAACCCCTGATAAGAAAACAGCAAGCTTTGTTGACTCAACAGCATCTCAGGGGAGAGGAAACCCTTTGTGGAAGGGCCCCTTTACAGTCCCAAAATACAAAACCAGGGCCACCAATTCAATTTTAGTACTCGGCCCAGAGGACAATTTGTGTCGCAACAAGTGTAAAAACATAATAAAAACGCATAAAGCACAAAGAATATGACACAGAATATAACATATAACAGTTGACATAAAGCTGTACACACAGTG
>NW_024701830.1:0-567 GCF_008729295.1 Plectropomus leopardus | reverse complement strand
GCCGTCTTCCCAAAACAACTATTCAGTCTGATAAGCACTTTGGATCCTGGACTGACATTTTTTCTCTTTTTTTCTGCGTTTAGACGTCTTTTGCAAGCTTTTTAACCCGAGTACATTTGTTTGATTTCTTTCAGAAACATGGAGGGAAAAAGGCAATGACCAACTTTGCCAGAAATATCACACAAATTGCAGGAAATTAGTGAAAGGCGGCAAGAAATTTAGCCTAAAAATTAGGTTTAAAACACATTTTCCCTTTACAAACATTTTCCTTTAAAACCAGTTTTATAAATCTACAACTTTTTTTCCCTTTTTTAAAATTTTTTAAATACATTTTTAATACCTTTGACAGGTGTCTGAGAGCAGCACAAGGAAAGAGATGTCGCTCCAGGTTTCAAAGGGTTAAATATCCCTAGATCCTATTAAATTCAGCGTAAAATATGTGTCTAAATCTGTGATAATTTTGGTATTTTGCAGCTGGAAGGCAGTATATTAAATTTAGTATAGAATATGTGCCTGAAATATGTGTAAATTTAAATGGGGTTTGGTTAGAAATAATAATATTTTTAA
>NW_024701829.1:0-798 GCF_008729295.1 Plectropomus leopardus | reverse complement strand
GTGTGTCCTGTTAGAGAGGAAGTCTGTCAGTTTGGGAGGATTTGTGGTCTGAGCGTGTGCTTTGGTCCCTCAGAGCCTCTGGTCGGGGTCATTGAAGGCGTCAGCGCCGGCGTGTTCCTGGTGGCGGTGGTGGTCGGGGTCTCGGCTCTGCTGGTGTGCAGACAGAAGACGGGCAGAGTGTGAGTATGTGAGGAGGCTGCAGCTCGGAGCTGTGCTGCCCTCTGCTGGACCGCCTCTGAATGACACACTTTAACCCTTTAAAGCCCTCACCCAGAAAAGAGGGCCCCATTGATTAAATATCATCCTCTACAAACAGTTGAGATGAACGTTCACAGTAAAACAAAGGAAAAATTCACAAATCATGTACGGTCATAATGCTGTAATCTGTCAGTGTCATACATCAGTCTGTGAGCAGTCATTTCAGATTTACCATCACAGGACTTTTAAAACCTACCAAGGTCTCAGAAATGCTGACAAAAATCAAACTGATATAATTTCTAACATTAAAATATATGGTGTTTACAACAGTGAATATCCATCCTTTTTATTTCATAAAAAATTAAATGTACTTTCTTAACATTATTACTTTTAACATTAAAGGACAATTCAACCGTTTTGGTAAAGCATGGTTTTAAACATACTTATTAAATTATTTAAACATATATATAATGAAATGTGTTCTTTAACAACATTAAATGATCAGAAGTTCATTTACTTCTCAGAAAACAACCAGTTTTAGTTTCATTATTTTCGCCTCACTGCCTTTTCCACAGAGAGACAGATGAAGCATTTGGTGAG
>NW_024701828.1:0-3597 GCF_008729295.1 Plectropomus leopardus | reverse complement strand
TACTCGAGTAAATCGAATGATCCGATTATTAAAAATAATCAACCTTGGTTTAATCTAGGGGGATCATAAAGCGTACGTATTTAACTGATGGTTATTTCTGTTGCAAAACATACTTCTGCTTTGGATACGTTATTGTAATGTGAGCTGGGGGAGAGGCGCGGGGGCATATTGCAAAAGTAATCTCAGAAGCTAGAAAACGTTTTTGGAGTATGCACCAGGCGAGCAGCTCCATTTGAATGAATAGGTGCCGTCCTGCAGTATCATGTTATTATTATCATCTTTGATACATTCCCACTGGATTTGAGGACATCAGGGTTTACAAGATATATGTTGATGCTTTTAAATGCACTCAGGCAAATTATTTAAATTCAATCTAAAAACAAACAACAAAAAAACTCACAGTGTGTGAATCAATTTCTCTTCATCATGAATAAAAAAATGATAATCGGGTAACCCGGCATCCCGCTAACTGAGTATCACTGTCCTACACCTGCTTTCTCTGCCTCTATTTTTATGACTTACAACAGGTGACAAACCTGATATGTCCCCACATGTGACTTCATATTGATTACTGTGTCAAAAGTTGTCATCTGCACGAACACACGCACAAACACAGTGAATGTGCCGACACAGCAAAAAGAGCTTCTTCATGAAGAAACACTCTAAAACTGCTATGGACAATCTTCAGGTGAGATTGCACTGCAGTTGTGTAAAATGCTCTGATGCCTTTGTGTTCTAATTCAGTGATGAAGCGCTATATAAGGAGACCCTCAACATGTTTGATAGTCCAGATGAGGTCAATGCAAAAGCGTGTGGCCGAGCTGTTTACAAACTGGCAAACAATGACATAAGCATTTACGAAACAAGTAAACTGAATATGCCAAAGTCCAGCCTTGCTGGTGTAGTTTTATGATTGACGAGTCAGGACTGACTCAATAGTGGGTGATCTACCTCCTCAGAGGTACAGGGTCAGCTGATCGAGCTGCTGTTCAACAGCTGACTAAGCAAAGGGCTTATGAGACATTCATAACCATAGCAACAATATGTCATCACACCGGTCAGTAGACAGACCATGACTGGGCACTACTATTTTTAGCAAGCTGGGCTTTAGATGGAACAAAGTGCCAACTGAAGCCAAGATACTCCCTAGATGAGAGATTTAACCCCTTGTTCCCTGATCTGATTGAATCAAACTTTAACTTAACTCGTATCGACCTCATCAGATAACAGACTGGTTCTTCTGCAGTAATCTATATCAGTGCTGTATTTCAGACCTGTGGAAATCTTGATTTTGGTATTACGATAATCCAGAAAATTAATTAATTTTGTTATTTTAAATGCTTAGATTTTTCATTCCCAAACAGAATTTCTCTAAGTCGACTCCTAAGTGTGTATTTTCCTGCTGGAACTGAAAGCTCTTCTGGGGTCACTCAGCTTAATCAAAAACAATAAAAGTGTCAAGCTTTTGGAAAATTATGCCTCTTTCTTCCCCAAAACGTCTGACTAAATGTACTGTGTAAGTGTATGTTTGTACATCTGTTTATTTGTTTATTTTTCTCCTTACATGTTTTCTTTGGTTTCTTGCTTTTTATTTATCTATTTACCTATTTTTTTAACATCTGTTTATTTGTTGGTATCATTTTTATCATTTGAATATGCATTTTTCCTTCAATTCAGATATATTGTTTTTTGTTTGTTGGTTTGTTTTGCTTAACTTTGCTGTAAGTTTTACCTGATATTTTGTATATGTTTAGTTTGTCAATTAAAAAAAAATGTTGATTTTGGTACGCGTACTGTATGAGTCAGGGCTCAGCACTGATTGCAGACCTCTTTTTGTCTTTCTTCATTTCAGTCTACTCTCCCACATGTACATCTTATTTTTTACGTTATTTTTTAAACCATTTTCAGCTTTTCAGTTTGCAATTTATTATGAAGACGGTTTTCAATCAAAGTCAAAATATACAGTATATTAAAAGACATTAATAACCAAAGAGAGGGGGAAGAAGAGAAAAGTTAAATAGATGCAGGCAAATTTACAGAAATAACGACTACTAGATTACTGTTATTATAATGACGGCAGTATATCCACATTTATGAAGCATATCTTCCATATTTCTTATTTTATGAGTCGCCTTTTCCATGAATTTTAGAAACATGCTTGCACACATGTACATCTTAGGGGCCTCTCATATCATCATATTTGCGTTTTATCACTTGTATATTAATAATTAATGAAAAAAGGCGAGTTATATTCTTGCAGGAGGGGTACAACGTGGATAAAAGTTGTTGACTTTGGTTTCGATGATGAGTAAGAAGACAGTTCACACTAACTGTACCTAAGTGCATCACATGACAGCTGGCACAGTATCTCTCCATTCATCCTCTTCACAAATGCAAAGTCTACATCCTGTTTGTGCCCCTATTTTTAATCCGCTACAGCAGGCTTTATCCAACTCACAGGGCATTGGAAACGAAAATACTACAGCAGAAAAGGCGACGAACAACCTGAAAAGTGAAGAAAATAAAGCTCGGATCTACCACACAAACACTGCTGTATTGATATCATATGTTAGCATCTAACTTACCCGACAACCAGGAAAACGGCGATGGCCAAAGCTAAATAATTGGTTTGATAGTAAAGCAAGTTGCTGACAACTCTGTTGTTCCATTTGGCCAAATCTTTAAAGTCTGGTTTAGCGAATCTCTCCGAGCCGGGGTAAAAGTCGTCCCATGGTCTGAGCGGCGTCAGCTCCACTTTAGCCATTTGCCTCCTGCTCCGTTTACTAATCTGACAGCACCACCTCAGCAGCCGGAAAGTCAACAAGCTGTAAACTACAATCTCGCGAGAAGCCATTGGCAGCGCGTGCTCTGCTTAAATCCCGCCTCGCGAGCCTGATGAAACCTCACGCTATTGGACAGCAACCGCACGTTTATCCAAAGGCTTCCTGCTAAGCTTCACAGCTAACGAGAGTGTCAGGAATTTGTAACTGCGTTGTTTGGACATAAAGTGTTCTATTTGAGTCGCAGGTCAGTTCTGTTTTATATTGGGTGAGTTTATATTGAAATGTCGATGGTGTTCGCGTGCTTACAATGTGTGGACAGTGTGCCAAGGCGCACGCGAGCAGCTGAAGCTCGTAAGCATGGATTCAATGACATGTAGCTAGCAATGATAAAAGGAACAGCCACCTGACGACGTTTTTGTTGTTTGTACAGATGTGGAGCAGAATATTGAGTCCTCGTATTATTGGGAGAACAGGTTTCTATTGGAGGGGTCTCTTCACTATGCAGCTGAAAACCAGTGAGTTCCAGTCTCTGTTCACTGATGGGCTGAGTGGACTAGCAGGTGAGATGCAGACACAGCTGACAGTAGTCGGCACTTAGCTTGACATTACATCGCTGCTCTGTTAGATTTATTGCCTGGAAACATGGCAGTAAATGTAGTAATTGTTTTACAAATGACGGAGCTTCGAGAGAAGAACTATGGACATTTGAGAGAAAGCAGGAAAGGTCATAGATAGACTTAGACTTAGACACGTTTATTTATCCCACTTGTGGGAAATTAACTTGTCACAGCAGCCGTGTGTACAGAAAAAAAAA
>NW_024701827.1:0-594 GCF_008729295.1 Plectropomus leopardus | reverse complement strand
GGGGGTAGGGAGGGTGGGGAGGAGATCGGGGACAAAAGGAAGAGGGAGAAGCTGAACTATTGTTAACACAGGAGCAGAATACAGTTCAGTGTATGATTTTCATGTAGTGATTTTAAGCTTAAATATTGTATCTAAAATGTTTTTTACCTGGAGAGCAGCACACACATTCGTACGGAGCTGATCTTGCACACCAGTCGTAGTGTAGTCTTTTCGAAAGACATCGCCCACCATGCATATTTCAACAGCACTGAAAGGAACCTCTCCCAAAGTCTATTTAAACCAAAGCAACTTCTCATTTGACCTGTTGTAACCAAACCTTAAAGGTGTAGGACAGCATTATGCTCTCAATTTCTGTCCGCTGTTTGAGATGTTATGTCAAACAACTTTACAGATCGTGGATTTTCTGTAACAAGATGGTCATTTTTTTCCTGCCAGTCACCTGGTTGTGTCATTTTTTGAAATATATAAATACTATAAAAGCTATATGTAAATCCAAGCAGACCGTTTTTTAGTATTAATCTAAAACCTACTCATGTTAAGAGCTTTAAAGATTCATTTAAATTTTTTCAGGTATACAGTGTTTCATGCCAGTGT
>NW_024701826.1:0-855 GCF_008729295.1 Plectropomus leopardus | reverse complement strand
CAACTTTTTTATTTTATTTTATTGTTTGAGTGGTAATAATAAATATTCACATTTCAGAAAGAAACTGAGCTTTGAGTGTTTTTTATGGCATTAATGTTAATATTCACATTTGAGAATGAAGCACAGATTTTTTTTGGGGTGGTAATGATAATAAATATTTACATTTCAGAAAGAAACTGAGCTTTGGGGTTTTTTTAATGTGATAATTGTAAATATTCACATTTCAGGAGGAAGTAGAGCTTTTTTATGAATGTATTTATAATGTTAAAAGCAGTAATATGGTTTCACAGTGAGGAGCTGATGGCTGAATATTTCCGGTTTGGTCTAAATTGAAATCGTCCACAGTTTGAGTTTTTGTTTGTTTGTTTGTGTTTTTGTGATTTTTCTCAGTTTTTTTAAACCTGAGCGGCGCTCTCTGTTTGATCCACCGATAATAAAATCACGTGTCAATACATCGATTATTCTGACAAACACACGAGCACAGAAAACGGCCGCGCGCCCTCAGGTGAGCAGCGGATGCACGCGCTCACATCCTCAAGTTTGTTTTCAGTAAAATTAAAAGAGTTTCGGGTTTGACGGTGACGTCACAAACACTCACCTGAGGCCGGAGGTTTGTGGTCTCGCGCTCTGATGAGGCTCCTCGTGGATGTTTGCTCGTGTCTGTGCGCTCCTTCCGTCCGGTTTGTTTCTCCCGCCATTCAGATCCAACCTGCGCAGGTGCGGCTTTCTTCTTCTGCTGCTTCCTCTTCGCGACCTGCTTCTTCTTCTTCGTCTCTTTTCAGGTGGACAGAAACACCTGTGTGAGCTCGTGACGCCCCCCTCTGTTCACTCTGTGAAAGGACTTCTTTTTTTTTT
>NW_024701825.1:0-831 GCF_008729295.1 Plectropomus leopardus | reverse complement strand
CAAAGCAAAAGCAGAAACTGAATACTCGGAAGGCAATATCACAACATAAAGCTCACTAATGTCCTCACACTACAATAACTGTGATATTTATCTCTCATTAAAGCTGCATTGGGGACAAATGAAACCTAAAGGATAGTACATTTCGTAATTTAAAGTGAAATATTTGATTTTTAAAAACACACACAAAAAAACCCATCATAATTGATTCTTACCTGGTCATGCGAGCCTTGTCGGAGAGGGCCCTGCGCCCCATCATCCCACCACTGCGGGTGTAGCTGGCCGACCGGTGGCGGGTGTCCCTGCGGGTGGGAGAGGGACTCGACACCCGGAGTTGGAAGGCAGGAGGGCCGGTAAATGTGCCCTCGAAATGCCGGCGGTAAGAAGACATTCTCTCTGGACTGCGGCTCATGTTGACGCTCCTGTAACTAACTTCAACTTCAGCTGGAGGCTGGAAACTGGTCACTCACACCTTTCAGACTGTGGTGGGGTCTTTATACCCGCAGCCCCACCCTGACCACTACAGAGGAATGTTGAACCTCCCCAACCCAACAGTGAGTGTCCCCACAAACATCTATCAAGGTGACGTCAATTAAATTATTATAGGTGGCTGAAAGAATCTGGATTTTATAATAAAGCTTAAATTATCTGTTGACTGACCGGTATGAGAATGTGTGAGCCCACATTAATGGGACACACCATTGTACATTTATTCATAATAATTCTATTTTTAAATAAGAATTTGTTATTTATGACTTGCCTGGTTAAATGAAGATTAATTAATAAATAATATAGTGTTTTTGATTTCATCAGTTTGTCAGTTCACACATATAC
>NW_024701824.1:0-666 GCF_008729295.1 Plectropomus leopardus | reverse complement strand
TATTCAACATGATAAAATAATGTTCCCATTTAATTGTTTGATTGAAATCAGGTGATTTTATTTCAGACACACATTAGCTGATATACCTGACATGATTTATGTCATTCAATAGATGAATTTATCGTCTGAATTCACAAACGTGATTGTTGTTGTTTTCGAGTCGAGATGATGACATCGGTTTATCAAATAAGTGAACTTTAGATTCCTCCACGTTGTCGAGGCGTTCATGGGACTGTAAAATAGAAACTCTTTTTATTGACAGTTTAGATGGTGCTGGAGTTGCTTTTTTAACCCTTTCTTTCTGAGACCAAAAACAGCAGAGCTGAGGTGTCAGAGTCAGATGAAACGACTCTCAGGTGAGCTGCAGGCACGCTCTGTATTGACAAACAGTGTCGGCACCGCCGCTCGTACGTGATTCACAGAAACGAGACGCCATCAGCAGTTTCTGTGTGAGACAATATTTCACTTTATGAGCTGAATCAGCCTCAAAACTACAGAGCTGTTTTCATTCGCTGCCGTCAGCACAAACAAAACACACTCTGCCCAAAGACCATCTGAGTCACGTCCTGACTGCGAGAATTAAAATGTCACAGAGCGTCAGAAACACTGTCACCTCTCTGCAACGCTCCTCAGGGACCAGGAACTGCACCGAGCCCTGCAGGAACA
>NW_024701823.1:0-897 GCF_008729295.1 Plectropomus leopardus | reverse complement strand
TGCAGTTTCGGAGCTTGATTGAAACTTCGTTTGTATGGCAGGGGACGAGAGACATAAAGTGAGACCAAACATTTTGCGACAGGTGCTACTGAATATTTGAAGCAAAACCCCAGAAGTAACGCTGGTATGATTTTGTGTTACAGCCAACTTACTAACGGTGTATACTGTAAACTAACATGAAAATGACAATAACCAGAATAACCACCGTGTTCTGATCAGACACGTTATAAACACCGACAAAAAGACACCTACCTAAAAACCACTCAGTCACCCCAAAATCACGTCCTTAAGGACTTCACCTTCAATGTCTAACGTGCTTTCATAACAGAAACAGGTGCAAAAAGCAGAGAATCGGTCGCTTAGCAACGCCAGTTACTTGATGGTGACTCCGAAGCTACGAATCAGAAGCGAACTTCAGCGTTGTGCAAAAATCAGCATTTACACTTAACACTGAATCCTCTCTCACACACACACACATACACACACACACACACACACACAGATGTGACCAACCTATTATACACATTAATAAATCATTAAACCAAAAGATAAACAGGCTGGTGTACTCACCGCGCACAGATCCGCCTGTTTTTCTGATCTGCAGCTTCAAGTTGAGATAAAATCCTCGACCCACTTTTCCGTTAAATCCACTCCGGATCAGTTTCTCTCCTCCTTTTGGTCAGTTTCTTAGCTAAAATCCGCTGGACCTCATGTTTGTTGCTAAGGGTGACGGTAATGGCGGTCCACGCTAACTTTTCTCCGCCGACACAAACAAATCTTCGTCGTCCTCCGTGTTTGTTGCCGCTGATGACGGTGAAGCTAACTTTTTCGACTTTTCGACTTTAATCTCTCCGAAACTTCACAAAACAGAAACCTCCGCCGACACAAACACAACCT
>NW_024701822.1:0-560 GCF_008729295.1 Plectropomus leopardus | reverse complement strand
AGCTCTCCCTGGACAGCCAGCCTCCACTTTGTCTCACTCTGTCTCTCTGTCCGTCTCTCCGTGTGTCTTCAGGGCGTGACGTATCCAGCGATGATGTCCATGTGGGCTCGCTGGGCTCCTCCTCTGGAGCGCTCTCGTCTGATGAGCCTGTCGGGGTCTGGGGGAAACTTTGGGGCCTTTTTGGCGCTGCCGCTCACCGGCGTCATCTGCCAAACCTTAGGCTGGCCCGCTGTCTTCTACCTCTGTGGTGAGGGAGTTAAAAAATCCAATCACATATAAACATCCAGGGTCTGTACAGTCATGAAACACCTGGAAAAATCATGGAATTTGCAAACAGCAATTTCCAGGCCTGGCAAAGTTTTGGAAAACTAAATATACCATGAAGGTTTTGAAAAAGTCACAGAATTTAGTTTCACAAATCTGTAAAATCACTCATGTTGTGTTCAAGGACAGATGGGAATTTTGAAAATCCAACAATAATTTCAGTGTTCATAGCTTCTGGATGTAATAAATGGTGTCATTTTTTAATTAGCATTTTTAAGTTAAATAAACAAATACAC
>NW_024701821.1:0-428 GCF_008729295.1 Plectropomus leopardus | reverse complement strand
TAAAATATGTTTCATGGTTTTTACATTTTAATCCGTTCATGTTTGAGTCTTGAATAATTTTATGAAATGATGCTGTTTGTTCGTACGGTTCTTTATGGATGGAAATGTTCGTCCACCATCCGTCAACAAATACTGGTTGATGAAACGTGTTTCACACATTCATGCTCTCCACCTCTGACCTCACCTGGCACTATTTCCAGGTTGACATTTTAACCCTTTGAAAACCTGGATCGACATCACTTTTCTATACTGCGTTCAGACGCTTTCACGGGAATTAAAACCTTTGAAATTTGAGAAACTGAATCACTTTCTTTTGAAAACAGGAAAAAGCAAACTGGCAATAAATGTCCTGCAAACTGCAAGAAATTAGTAGTTTTGGAAAATTTGATTTAAAAAAAATAAGGTAGGGAAAAATGTCCAAAAAACCA
>NW_024701820.1:0-930 GCF_008729295.1 Plectropomus leopardus | reverse complement strand
TACGACATCACAGGTCCTTCTAAGTCAGTCAGAATGGGGAAGGAGCGTTACACAAAAGATTACTTTTCCTTTTTGGAGTATCAATACCCACAAAATCTGTAATTTGTTATTATAATCTGCAGAAAACTAAATGCAAATTTGATCACAAAAGACACATTTTTTTCTCTTTTACGCTTCTCTTTGGTTGCAGCAGAGTACGTGTCAGTGATTTTTAATTAATTAAATTTTAACTTTAAAGCTGCAGGAGTGCGATTTAACCTCACAAAAAAACCATTTGCATTCCACAAACTAAAACATTTTTCGACCCCTTTGTGCTTTTTCTGCACACATATTGCATTAGACAAGAAAACTGGAGTGAGAAACCTGCAGCAGAGTGACGAGCACCAGATCCATCCTAATATGCAGCCTGCTGCTCTGTGGTCGGTTAATGAGTAGCTGTGTGTCGGCTCTGATGGTCACGAATAGGAAACACGGTGTTTGTCAGGTGACCTGCGTGTTAAATAATGCTGTGTGAGTGAGATCGTCCACAGCAGAGCTCTGCTCCGTCATCATCTGCAAGAAACTCTGCATGTCTGACTGGACCCGTTTCTGAAAGGCCACTTCTCTATTTTTCCTCTTTTTAGGAGAGCAAACATTTCAGAGTGACGCGTCGACAAGAGGAGGAAAAACAAAATCTCTCGTGTCAACGTCTTGAGGAGCGATGGAACTGTCTCTGGTGAGTTTTTCAGACACTTATGTGCATTTTCTTCATAATAGTTAGGTTTTGTTTTTTATTTTTTTTCTGTTTGAGCAGAGAGATCTGCATCTTAAAGATTATTTTCATTGTTGATTATGCTGTTTGTTTTTTTTTTTTGAATAATCAACTAGTTTTTTGTCTATAAAATGCAAGAAAAAGGCAAAAAAAGACTTTTTCCAAAGCCACAGATGACA
>NW_024701819.1:0-814 GCF_008729295.1 Plectropomus leopardus | reverse complement strand
TCTCTATTCTTACTTCCCAATGTCTGTGGAGCATAATGCCGGCCCTCCATCCCTCCCCTCCCTCCCTCTTTCTCTCTCCTCCATCTCTCTGCATCACTCCGCAGTGCTACGGCGCTCTGCTCTCCCCACATACAGCATGCCGTCAGCTGGCAGACGGAGGGAGAGAAGGAAAACACACACTGTGGCTCGCAGAGCATCCGATACCTCGTGTTCACACTGGAAACAAAGGCGTTAACGGACAACAAATGTGGCCCTCTTACCTTCTCTTCTCTCTGTATCTCCTCCTCTCTCTCTCTCTGTGTTTGTGTTCCTCCTGACTGCAGCCACACTGTTTCTCTCGCTCTGATTCCTCCTCCTCCTCCTTCCCTCTTCTTCCTCCTCCTCCTCTGCTCTGCTGCTCTCACAAACCTGCTGCCGCTGACTGTCCGCCTCTCTTTCTCTGCCTCTCTCAGCCCCTCCCCTAACCACCTCCTCCCGCTACATCTCTGATGCTCTCCTCTCTCCGGCCAGAACATCAGTGGAAGCGGATGTTGCTATAAAGTGACTAGAATTTTCTTTTTTGCTGCTCATGAGAAGCTAGAGGTCCAATTCGTGTGTCATGTGCTCTAATTAAATTCCATCATCTGTTTTCCTGAAAAATAAACCTAGAGAGTCATTTAACATCACTTTCACATTAGACTTTTTTTTTAACTCGTTTTCCAAATTGCAATATTCTAACAAAGGACACTACAAAGACAATGGCTACATCTCACATATCTCCTCTCCAGTTTAGTACAACACGAGAAAAATGTATACGTGTTCTTATCAATTTAAC
>NW_024701818.1:0-526 GCF_008729295.1 Plectropomus leopardus | reverse complement strand
TTTCATGTAATTTCATCTTTTTTTCAGATATTTAACTTTCTTGTAGATTTTACTTTTTCTCGATTTTTTGGGTCAGGTCTTCATTGCCTTCTTCTCATGTTTTTGAAAGAAATCAAGCCAGTCTGCTCAGATTTCACTGTTTCTACTTATTATTATTATTGCTAAGCAACGCCTTTACTGATGTTTCACCTGTGATCATTATATTTTATTTTATTCAGTTTTTTCTTGTGTATTTCTACCGTTTCATAATTCCACTGCTCACTTCTACTCATGGAAGATTGAAAAAGAAATTAAGAAATTTTGTCTGTTTTATATTTGCTTTATGTACCTACGACAGAGTTTTAGGGCCAAATCATTATTTTTGAGACTTTGAGAATTAAGAAAAAATCATAATTTAATGAGAATTAAGTCGTAATATAACAAGAATAAAGTCACAATCTTACGAGAAAAAAAGAGGCTAAAGTCAAACTAACCTGGCGAGAGCACGGGCAGTCTCCATGGCAACCGGGATAAGATACTTTATTCT
>NW_024701817.1:0-5374 GCF_008729295.1 Plectropomus leopardus | reverse complement strand
ATAATTATTAAAAATGCACTTTTTTTGGTCATTTTTGTTGCTAATTTTTAAGATTCTATGATAATTTTCTCTCTCTTTCTTGCTATCTTTCTCCCTTTGTAAAAACTTATTTCCAGGTCTTTTCTTTTCCTAATGCAATTCACAGAACATCTTTTGCCAGGTTGCTCATTTTCTTTTTCGTCATGTTTTCAGAAGAAATCAAACCAATTTGGTCAAGTTTCAAAGGAAACAGCATAAGAAAACTGATGTCGTTCCAGGTTTCAAAGAGTTAAGTCAAATCTGATGTCATGGTAAGACACAAAAACAGCTTTATGTCACCTCTCTCTATCCTGTTGAGTCCCAAAATCTTCCCACATCTCTACCAACAACCAGGGAATATTTCAGACATTTGTCTCCCATATGTTCTGTCCCATGTCGGATGCTACTCAACTTGTCTTTTTCTTCCTGTCTTTGTCTTTGTACACACACACACACACACACACACACACACACACACACACAGATGTTGCAAACATGTCGAACAAATCTCTGACTGATGAAGTTTTTTCATTTCCTCCCTCCTCTCAATTTATTTCCCACATTCACAATGACACAAACAGTTTTTGTTTTGTTTTTTTCCTCCTCGATATTTCCCCCTCGTCTCTCATCGTGTCTCATGTCTTGATCATTTCCAGGACTCTCCCATCTGGACGAACAAGGAAACATCAAACAGACACATACATCTGGCCTCGTCATGTTGACATCTGTAGCGCGTGTGCGCGTGCGCGTGTGTGTGTGTGTGTGAGAGAGAGAGAGAGAGTGAGAAATCTGTCAGTAGTGATGATTTATTGCTGCATGTGTTGAATCTATCATATTGTCAATGCATACATTAGGCACAGGCATGAACACACACACACACAGAACACATGATGTGAGCACATTAGGTTCATACTGAGATGATCTCCAGGAGAAAAACAAAAAACCAAAAAAACTTGAAAACTTAAAAAAAAAGAAAAAGAAAAAAAAGGCTTGTTTTCTGTCAAAAAGGGGGCGCTTACGAGACAATTTTATGAAAATGAGCTGATTTTCTGGTCATTTTTTGTCACATTTTACTAAATTCTTGCCAAGTTTATTATCGAACACCTCTCGTCAAGTTGCTTATTATGTTTTTTTCCCCCATGTTTTCCAAAATAACCCAATCAATTTCCTCAGGTTTCAGAGGGCTAAATGCTAGAAATTAGAGAAAAGTTAAGAACATTATCTAAAAATAAGGTTAACAACATTTGCAGGAAATGAGTTAAAAGTTACAAAAAAAATCAAATAAGACACTAAAATTATATATCAATGTGTGTGGGGTTTTTTTTTTAAATGGGGGGGTGGTCACCATTTATTAATTTATTGTAATTAAAATCAATTTTCCCAGGTTTCAAAGGGTTAAATACTTGTGAAAGGCAGCGCAACAAAACTGATGGCCATCCATGTGTTAAAGGGTTAAAGGCTGACTTTGATGTCAGAATGTCAAGAACATGTTACAACAGGTTACACCTGGAGGTTAAGTCTAAAATTAAACTGACACCTCACTGACTAATACATCTCAAGGGTTAAAACCCACTAGTTTTACCTCACATGGTATTTTCTCATGTGATATTGAAAAGTACGCTTTAGATGCAGCACACAGACAGAGGAAGTCACCTGGGAGGTGCCAATCCACGGAATAAATGTTGACGTTTCTCTGGAGCGTCTTCTGTATCTGACGCTGTCAAACAGTAATCTGATGATATGCAGAAATCTCTAGTTTTTCTGTTAGCTGTGAGGCAGAAGAGACGCTCACTCTGAAGCCAGCTTTGAGAATTAGAGGAATCAGAAACAAGTATATATAAATATAAATTTAAAATACAGTAATAGTAAACAATTAGCACTACTATGTTGATATTTAAAATAAAATTACATTTAATAAGCTAAGTATGTAAAGTGTATGTAAATATTAATGGAAAAACAAAAATGCACAACTGGCACTTCTATGTGATTTTTTATATCACAAAATGTAGTTTGCAAAATATAAAACTTCGCCTTACAATGCAATCTATAAAACAAGTATGTAGGTTAAAAATATCCAAATATACATATGTGTGCAATGCTATAATGCTGTGTAAGAATGGGAATAAACATAAAAATAATTTATTTCTGTCATTCAAGTTGCAATTTGACCTTCAACCACAATGTGGGCTGCAATGGCAGAGTGGCACTCTCTGTGTCACTCCACAGGCAGAGGAAGAAGCGAGTCAATGTTATTTATGATTTTTGCTTTGTTTTGTTTTTAATACAAAACGGGCACCAGCAGTGGGTAAATGAGACAAAATGCTATGTCAGTCTCTGCCTGAGGCAATTCTCAATGTCCATGTGCAGTTTCAGATTGATTTGACAACCCATCAAGGAGAAAAATGCACGCAGACAGATGGACGGATGGACGGACTGACGCAGTTTTCTTCATTTTACAGAAGGATGTTGATCTAGAGTGACTTAAAAGTCTTAAAAGTTCCCTCCCATGTATCTCATATATCTGAATGACAACAGACCTTCTTGAAACTTGAATTCTGATGTGGGTCACATGACTGCTCAGACTGAGGTCACATTTCAAAACAATCAGATCTGTATCTGATTAAGAAGCACAGATAAAAGTGGCCTAAATTTGGTTTGAAGAGATGAGATACCTTGTGATTTGTGCTGTTCACACTGTCATTAAACAATCACATTTTGTGTCACACAGATAGTTGATTTATTTCTCTTTGCTGTGACTTGTGGCTGCCGGCTGCTTTGAGTCCAGCAGGTTTGCTTCAACATGGCACCGTCCTCGGCTTTAATTAGAAACAAACCAATTTCACACAGGGCACATTCTGTTCTCGTTCCTCCTCCTCCTCAACCTTTTTTTTCTCCGTCTGCCCCCTCACCTTTCTTTTCTTAGCTTAGATTCAAATGCATGCAAATTGAATATTTCTGTCATTGGTGGCTTTTGAATAGAGACTTGCTCCCACAGCAAAGCGTGTCAGGCTCTCTGTTGTGGCTTTCAAAGTTACTGCCAGCAATAAAAGCCAAACAGCCTTGTTATTGCCGCACTCCTCAGAAGAAACAACATTTATGAAGGTGGATTCATGAAGTGGTAGAGCTAAGATGCCTCAGTTATTGTGCTCTCAGTCTTATGTTAATGTGTGCACACTGCTGGCATTTCATCATTGTTATTTGGTTGTATGCAACATAGTGCATTAGATAAGATTGGACAAAAGCAAATATGTTTAACATCATGTTCAAGAAACAAACTGCATCAATCTTGAGGTCAAATGTACAATTAAGTACCAAAGTATAGTGAAAAACCAAATGCCGCTACCTAAATTTTATTAAACTTTATTATCTAGTGATTCATTCATTCAACAGTTGAAGGTGTTAAAATGAAAAATAAGAGCATATAACAGCAGCTACAATCCCATTAATGTATCTTGGATTTCTATGCAGCTTTCTCTTTAAAGACAAAGTTCTCCCAAAAACGTTGGATGTAAATGCTAATAATTTTTTAGTCCACAAAAAAAATGCCGGAGGTTTCAGAGGAAAAGCTGTTGCACTCAAAAAAAAATAAAAATAAAAATAAAAATTCTACTTACTGTAAAATACTACTTACTGGCAATCAGTCCTTTTCGTGATTCTAAGTTGTTTGAATTTCATTCACATTTTAGGTGAGGGTGAAAAAAAATAATGGAGAATAGCTGTGTCGTAGTAATAATCAGACAAACCAAGCTGTTTATTCCGGCATCATGTTGGATAAGATGTTGCTATATAAACAAACATGCCTATAATCACAACGAGCAATATCAAGGTTAGCCAAACGTCCATATATTGAGTGATAAAGTCGATAATGTAGTTATTGTATAAGGTGTAATTTTAATAACTTTTGAAACTTGCTTTCTGTTGACTAACAAACTCATTTTAGTACTACAGCCACCTTTAAGCATCTACTGCAGGTTTATTAAATAGTTTCAACAACCATTAAATCCTCCACAGAGGAGACTGATGGCAAGTTGTCAAAGTCATCCATTATCAGTGGCTGTTGAAAAAACATTTTGAGGGATGCAGTAAGTCTCTAACTGGAACAAAAATAGAACAAGGAGGTTGGGGTGAAGTGGCTGCACAAAAAGTAATTCACATGACTTCCTCTCAAGACAACATGAACACGCTGAACATCAGATTGGTGAAAGAAAAGAGCGAGACTAGGGTGAATTTATCCTTTCATCTATTTTTTGGTCTGTCATAATATCAGCATGAAAATCCTCCACTTGTTGACTGGGTTGATTTTGAACTCGGCCACCTCCTGCTAGCTGCCGTCTGTCGAATGCTCACTGCGAGAGAAAGAGAGTGTGTCAAAGTGGTGAACGTGTTGAGGCAGATCCAGACCCATGTTGTTCAGAGCGCAGGGTGAACTCGATGCAGAGTCACAGCTGGAGCTTCCTCAAGAAACAAGGCCAGACCGGAGACAACAAAAATCTTTGCTTCCATCTTTCAGAAATCTTTTATATTGATGTCTTTTTAATAACAAGAATGGTACCTTAGACCTTAGACCTTCTATGAAAAGGGATTTTTTTTTGCCTGCCATTTGATGTATTTCATTTTTTATCACCCTGCTGTATATTAGCCAGAAAAGAAACTGTGAACCTAAAAAAGATCCTATAAGGATGCCATTTTTTATACGTACTTTTAATGGTTACACTTCTGGCAGTAAACACAAGAACACAATGTCAGTTCTGTATGCACCTTCTCAATATAAAATATATAGAAATAAGGTTGCCAAGTAACATTGGAAAGATTCCATTATGGAAAAATATTATTAATCTCATTTGACAACTTCCCATCTGTCAGGTGCTGAAAGTTTTCATATGCTGTCTTTAAAGTTATACTGCTGTTGTTGTTTTTTTATTCTTTACTCAAAATAATAACTAGTTTAGTGTTCAAATAATACTTTTTTAAATCTCCATTAAATCTATCATTTAATCAATTTAGTCATTTTATCATAAACAACAGCATTAAAAAAAAAAGTCATATTTTGCAATACTGTCATTAAAACATTATTTTTGCTTTTCTAGGTCACATACTGCTATGGCTATGTGCTTGTCAGTAGGAACTGGCTCCCAGCAGGAGCAACAAGAGCTTTCATTGCATGCTGTTTCTAGTGCAGTGGCTGCAATAGAAATAATGCTGCTAATGTTTTGAACATCCATCACCATGCTTCTTGAAAGGTTATCACCAGAGGAGAGGTCTCATAACATCACTTAATGGAAGCGCAATTCTATTTTAACAACATTTTGAAATTATAGCTTAAGTTTTGCCCAAATCTGTAATGGAAACCTGTCTA
>NW_024701816.1:0-894 GCF_008729295.1 Plectropomus leopardus | reverse complement strand
ACCTCAAAATTACTCCCAAACTCACTCTTCTTCTCTATTTTCCTGCTTCTATTTTCTCTGTTCAGGATTTGCAGAATCTTATTATTATTGTAGAAATATTAAGTTTTTGTGGAATTCATATGTATTATAAAGATTACACATGTGAAAATTTTTCTTTTCTTTATTTGTCAGCTCGCATCCACAAAGTGTTGAACTTAAAAAGACAATATTTTTTTGCCCTGCAGGCTCCCTCGGGTTTCCTGCACCCACCACAGCCCCGACAGCTAATACAGCTGTGATGACCACGAGGACAACGGGTAAATATATTTTATTCTCACTTAAAAAAAGACATATTTAACAAGTTATGTTGATAAATGTTGTTTTGAATATTCTTTCACTTAGTTAAGATGGTAAGTAGAACAACCGAACACACACTGAGTCTTGGATCAGCTACCAGAAAATATAAGATCTGTGTGTGTTTTTTCTTTCTGTCCATCGATCAGGTGCAACCTCAGTCAGTCGGGCTAAAGGCCTCTTCTTATCGCCTGCGGCACTCCTCATCACCAGCGCTGTGACTCTTCTGCTCCTCGTGGTTCTCATCACGAACTCCGTGCTCTGCTGCCACTACAGAAGAAGACACGGTTGGTTTTTCACACTTCAGTTTGTGCTACAGTCTCAATACTTTCATGTGTTCATCAGTCCAGAGACAATCTGTGATTTTAGCAACTCTGGACTTGATTTAAGTTCAGTTCTAGTATCTCGGGAATGAGCTGCGTTTTTGCCATTAGGAGCTGTGACCTAAATTATCTTTTAAATCATATTTTAGTTTTTACTGAGCGTGGATTCAGTTTTAGATATGTTGTGGTCTTTGTGAGGATCATGAGATAAAAGTCAATGATCTTTTTCTTTAAACGC
>NW_024701815.1:0-848 GCF_008729295.1 Plectropomus leopardus | reverse complement strand
TTATTAACCCCTTAGGAACTGTTTGGCGTGTTTTACACACCTTTCATTCTTCACGTTTTGATCATTTCGCCTGTGTTCATGCATATGGCATGTATTTAGTGCAGACTGTGTATTTTTGAAGCTCACAGGAATTTGAGTTACAGCAGAAGACAACAGACCGTTATAAGTTTTGAAGTGAAACATTTTTTCAGATTATTATTGTCCTGAATCCTGATCAGGTCCCAGTTCAGTCCTGGAGCTGCTGAGGCCTGAAGACCGACAGAGACTCCTCAACCTGCGCAACTCCTCCAACCCGCCCTCCACCAGAACCGCAGCGCCGCCCTCCCATGATGCCCTGCGGTCGTCGTCTGCAGGCGGTGTCTCCTCCTCGTCCTCCTCGTCGGGCCTCCAGCAGCAGCAGGAGGCTCTGGCAGCGTGGAGAGGAGTCCAGAGCTCCTCGCAGACCTTCAGACCGTTTGAGAAAAACCCGAGCAAACAGGTGCGCTACGAACTCTACCTGAAGCGCCTCCAGCAGGGCGACAAAGGTAGGACGCCTACGATGCATGCACTGCAGGAGCGTCTGTCTGCTTCACTGCAACTCAACTATAAGTACATACAAACTAAAAAAAATCAATAAAAAGACCTAAAACTAAATTACACAATTAAAAAATAATTAAATTAAATTAAATTAAATAAAAGGTCGGCCTTTAGCAGCATTTCATTCATTTCTGCAGACAATTTAAGTCTTTATTTCTTATTTATTTATTGAGCACCTTCTATACAGAGCTTCATCGAACTGAAGCAACAGACAAAAATAAATGAATAAATATCAATAAATAACTAAAACTTAAATGACACAATTAACTAAT
>NW_024701814.1:0-813 GCF_008729295.1 Plectropomus leopardus | reverse complement strand
GTTTCTGTTTTCGAGCTGCTGCACGTTTCTGAGCGTGAAACGCCGCGAATCCTCCTCCCCGTGGTTTTATTTAAACGGCGTTTAGAAGAATTTGCCGCATTCAACAACTTTGATAGATTAATTGAAACATGGTGCACATTCCTGCATGTTTTCTCTTCGCTCAGCAGCTGCAGCACAAACACGCTCCGTGGCACTTCTGCTAAATTTAACCGAGCCTTTGTTTCAGGATTTTTTTTTCTTACCCAGAAATAGGCGACATAAATTTAGTCCAGACGCCCTTGAAGGCACCAGAGTGTCTTCAAAAAAGATGCATTTGGTGAAATTATTAAAATATAAGCAAGAAAAACAAAAGCAGACATACTCCGTTAACAAACGTCGGTATTTCGTGCCCTGAAAGAAGTGAATACTTTTCAAATCCTACCGAATTTTTTGAAATTTTATTTAAAAAAGCAACAAAATTTCTGCCCCAATATTCACCATACACACCTCGATCCAATCAAACAGGAATCAAGACAAAAGCAAGAACAGATCAGTCTGAATAAACTGATACACACACGACACATTTTCAAATTTCAATATAAAAAATAATAAAAAAAACAAAACCAAATTTAACAGATTTAGTCGCGGATGATAAGGATACAGTGTTCAGGTGGCAGCAACACATCGCATCAGGGGTCGATCGATTTTTTTTGACAGTCGAGTTATAACAGTTTCTGATACCTCCGAAACAAAGAAGACCGACAAATACTGTCAGTAAAACTCTGAAAAAGACAAATACTGTCAGTAAAACTCTGAAAAAGACAAATACTGTCA
>NW_024701813.1:0-857 GCF_008729295.1 Plectropomus leopardus | reverse complement strand
TAGGGGCTGCTGAGGGCGCTGTAGCAGCTGCTGGGGCAGCGGATGTGGCAGGACGGCTGGGCGGTGCTGTGAGAGCGCCGCCGACACAGACGCATGCTGCGCCTGAAACCCGCTGAGAGGAAAAAGTTTGTGTTAATGTTTGGAGAATAATCGGCACTCATGCAAACCCTTACAGAGAACTTCACTTATATAAACGGCTTTTAATGTACAGACTATTTATGCCAGGCGTATGGGAAAAAATGAGTGAATGGAGAACTTCCCCCTCTGATTGTTTCCATATTTCTGTCCCTAATATTTTCCACAGTTGCACAGATGCATTGTTGCAGATATTTCAGACGTACCTAAGTAGATCCCTTCAATGTTGCTGCTGAAGTCATCCTCCTCTGATTTGATGTGAGGAGACGCAGATGGAACATATGAATAAAAACAGAGGCGAGGAAGGATAAAAAAAACATAAAAAATAATAAAAATACTATAAAATATTAGTTAGTAATTACTGTAATGTTATTTTTTGATTTTATTTTTTTGCCATTTTATGTTTGTCCTTTGCACTTGTGCAGATAAACGAGTGTACTCTCCACAGGCAGATAAATGTACCATAATTAATAATAATTAATATGTTTTTCTCACCTTCTCTGAGCTCCTCTGACATTTACCCGTCAGACAGCAGGAGAATTTGTAAAAGAAAAAATAACAAATGTTTCAGATGAAGGATGGGAGAGTGTGAGAGACACGGGATTCACAGTCCGCACCAGAACAAGTCAACAAAGACTTACCTACCAGATTCAAACGCCTCCTCATCTGACAAAGAAAAACATACAGGGGGAATTAATCATAAAGACATTACTAACTGTAGG
>NW_024701812.1:0-831 GCF_008729295.1 Plectropomus leopardus | reverse complement strand
AGCTCTGTGATTGGTCGGCGCGTTTACACGTAAGCACGTTTGTTTTATGCGGTATCGGGATGGTCTGAAGTTTTTCCGTTTCGTATATTAATAAATATATCCATTCGCCTAGTTTCACCCGTTATTTGAATTTTAATATGCCTATAACAGTTTTTTGTCTTTCGGTTAAACAGTCACTGAGTTGGGGCTTGTGTGTTTCGTCCTGTTGGTGGTGGTAATGCTCCGCAGAGTTGTCGACCACCAGAGATAGAAGAAGAAACACGGAACTGTCAAACAGCATACATGCCTGTAACCTAAAAACTAGTGTCCAGCTTCGTATTTTTAATCCCGTTTGTGCCCGTTGACACAATGGCATCTGACAGACACCATTGCTCGTGTTGCTCTCATCCAGTCTCCTCTCCCAGTGTTCAGCAGACGCTCAGTGAGATGGATTTTGAACGAGGTTTGCATTCATGTGTGAGGCACGTGATGACTGAGCCCGGCCATGTCTCTGAAATAGTTATAGGCTATACAAAGTATATTAAAGAGTGTTTTTACCTTTTATTAAATGCCTAATTTGGTGGATCTATCACTGTGTTGTGTGTCATACTCGTGTGCAGGAATCTGGTCTGCCGCCATGGATGGGGACCTGGACAGGGTCAAGTCGTTTGTCCAGAAGAGCACAGACCCAAACCTGAGAGACTCAGCAGGATACGCAGCTCTGGTGAGTTTTAGGGATGAAGGGGGGAAAAAATTGATGCAGCTAAGTATCGCGATAATTTGCGTGGCAGTATTGTATCACTCCACACACTCCACCGATCTATTTTTTTTTTTTTTTTTGTATAATTTTTT
>NW_024701811.1:0-720 GCF_008729295.1 Plectropomus leopardus | reverse complement strand
GTAGTAAGGAAATTCTAAAAAACAAAAAACAAAAACAAAAAAAACAGTCAAATGTTTTCACTTTTGCTATTTGATTACACTTATGAGTTTTGACAGTAGGAGGTATACAAAGTATCACGTGAACTTCTTTTAATCTAAATTCATTCTTCTGTGGCTTTAATGTGTAGCTACAATATTTGTCCAACAGATGGCAAGATGGAGTTAAATTTGAACATTAAAAAACTAGACTGTGTGGTCTTATATTGTGGTTATTAGATTAGGTTTACAAAATGATAATTGTGACAAAATATGTCTTTTAACTGAAATGAAAATCAGGGTATTTAGTTTGATTTAACAGATTTAAGATCTTTGTGAGGTCAGAATTATGATTAGAAGAAATAAGATTTAAAATAGTATTACTCTGAGATTTTAAAAACTAGGTCCAAATGTAATGCAAGAAAACCATAGAAAGCAGTCATAAAACAAATTCCCTCTCAACCTTTAAACCATAATCTGTTTGATCTAATAGTGACACACATCGACATTTGCACTGATGATGACTTTATGAAGATGATTTTATACCTAACTTTTATCATTGTATTTTTTGTTTAGTTAATTTATCAACTTATCACTGCAAATTACTGATGTGTTTGACTTAATGATCTATGGAAACATTCTTGTTTGTTTTTCATTGTGTCTTGTAAGGTGTCATTGAGGGCTTTGAAAGGCGCCTATATACAA
>NW_024701810.1:0-611 GCF_008729295.1 Plectropomus leopardus | reverse complement strand
CCTGCTGCAAAAATATTACGCCAAACTCCCTTCAAGAAATATAACATTTTAACAATTCCTGACCTGTCTGCAAAAACACAAAACTGTAGAAACAGCAAATAAAAGGCGTCATCGGTCGACAGTATTCCTGTCAGTTCAGCAACACTTTCATCGATAAAAATAAACTGTATTTGTGTACAAAGTTTGTACAAACTCGCCACCAGCTTCTGTTGGTCAGCTCTGTTGTTTTAACTGTTTAAAAACTAACGTAAGTACTGGTTGGTGGATCAGATACTCGTCGCCCTACTTTTCCAGTCTCCTGCTTCTGTTTTTTGATTAAAATCTAATGAGATTATCAGAGATGCTTTACATAGACACACATCACAGACGCAGGGATGGTTTTATGAGGGCCGCTCCTTTGTTTTTGATGAGCGCTGTGTGTCACACGTAATGTGCAAAACGACGGGTGTGTTCAGGTCGTTTCATTCAAGCATTCAAACTCTGGTTAGAGTTATGCAAACACGCTGTCGAGGCTTCATAAAAGCAAACAAATATCATTTTACCCAAAAGTTTATAGCAGGTGTCGTCAATAAGGCTTGTCTAAGGGTCAGTATTTTTCAAAGCAGACTTTT
>NW_024701809.1:0-972 GCF_008729295.1 Plectropomus leopardus | reverse complement strand
GTAACAGGTTGTGTTACCCTGCATGGCTTCATCCTGCAACAGGGATATCTAAAGTTATGTGTATTGAACAAACATTTTTTATATTACCACAATCATGCTTTTTTTTTAGGAAATGGTTAAAAGTCAGGAAGCGTGATGAATCCAGTGTCTGTCCCCATGACAAGTTACATCACTGTCTCTCAAATGTGGTTTGCTGCAGTTGCTTTGCAAACCAGCTCAGGTCTTTGATTTAAGATCTGTATAATTCTTACGACAGGTTTTGTTTTTAGTTAAAAAGTACACTTTTTTTTAGAGTGTGTTTAAAAAAAAAAGTGTCTTTTAGAGTGTTTTAAGTTGCTGTAAGCTGTAAATTCTCCATCTCTAAACAGACGGTCTCCCCTTTCGCCTCCTCTGTGCCGCTGCCTGCATGTTCGCAGCTCTCTGTACCAAAGACTACATAAAATGACAAAACCCATCTTTGAATTTGTGATTTATTTTGATATTTACTAAGAGATTTTAGCTTGGCCTAAGTCCCATCTGCTGACATGGAGGGTGCAGGGTTCATGACCTGTACTGCAGCACAGAGCTTGTTGTTTGTCACCTTTTAGGTTGTTTTTAAGTCTGTTGTGTGCATTTGCTGTTTTTTGGTTGTTGTTTTTTTATCCCAGCTGAGACATGATCCCATATTTTTACATTCTTAATCTCTGTTCTTTCAGTCTTTAAGTTTATCCAACCAAACCGCTACAAAATCAAAGCAGCCAAGAGTTGCAAAATTAGAACCATTAAAATAAGAAAGATGCCTATATATGCCTATATGCCTATGCCTATATATAATGTTTTTTTAGATAATGCAGAAATACTTAAATGTGCTCAAATTGAATAAAAAGACTTTCAGTTTTGCGTTGACTTCAGATATTTTAAAAGGTTGTTTCACATTTGTTGTGTGGACAACAAAGCTGCATCACCATTTACCAGAGGCATAATGTTATTTTT
>NW_024701808.1:0-798 GCF_008729295.1 Plectropomus leopardus | reverse complement strand
ATATATACATATATTAGTTTGAATTTCAAGGATCTTTTCTGTTTGTTTTTTACATTTTTCTTTTTTTCTTCAGGTGACTCTTCCTTTATTCAGAGTATTTATTTTATTTTACAAATTCCCTGCAAATTTCTGGGGCCATGTCTTGTAGAGTCGTTCATTGCTTTCTACCCGTGTTTTTGAAAGAAATCGATGTGCTCAGGTCTGAAAGGGTTAACTCTAAATCGTATCAGTGATGGATTCCAGCACTGCTGAATGTCGCAGGGTGAGCCTCGTTATTTCTTCTCCAGCAGACACGTCGGGACTGTGTGTGTTTTCCTGCAGCTCAGAGCTCCCCAGTTTAATCTGCACTGGAGCTGATGGGTTTCACTGGTGAAAAAAAATCAAAAACTTCAGCTGGAGTACGAGGGGTTAAAAAAAAGGTGCAGGGCACAACGTAAATGAAAGCACTAGCAGCTGCGGCTCGTGCCGGCTTTCAGGTGGGTATCAGAGCGGTTGTAACGCGAGCGCTCGCAGGTACAGCGGCGCTCCGCGGCCTGGGAGCCGCTCCGGCTCACCTCTGCAGCGGCGGCGCTCAGCTGCGCTCTGCGTCGCTCTAATGAGGGCGGGATTTCATCCATCACCGCCTGAAAAACAGCCTCAAAGAGGAAATTCCATTAAATCTGGGCCAGCTGGCGCGATGTACGGAGAAATGAAGTCGTGACTCTGCCGGTCTCATTAATAAAAATATATGAAAATAAAATAAGGTTGCAGATATTTATTGGCACTGTCGGCTCATTGTTTGGGTGTTGCTAATATTAA
>NW_024701807.1:0-336 GCF_008729295.1 Plectropomus leopardus | reverse complement strand
CTCCTTTACACATTTTAAACCACCGCACATAATCTGAGTGAATCAGGTAACGTTACTTATCTTCAGTCAGAAAGACACAGACTAATTCATACGTGTCACTTTATCCGAGTCATGAAATGACTGCTGACTGGGGATAAGGTGAGTTTAGCCTGAATTCGTGTTTTTCTTCCAGGATAATCAAAATGCATTCAACCTTTAAACTGTGGATCAACAACATTTTTCATGTGCAGACGCCTTTAACAAGCATTACATGGTTAGTTTCTGTCGAAAACATGGGGGGAAAGGCACTCAGCAACTTGGCACTGCAGATTGTAAATTCAAACAAATAAAAATAAA
>NW_024701806.1:0-3911 GCF_008729295.1 Plectropomus leopardus | reverse complement strand
ATATTACACTAAGCCATAACTACTTGTTTGTCTAAGTTTTTTCCTTGAGATTTGTTATGTGGGATGGGAGGGGGGGTAGGGTTTGTGAATATTTGCTACATTTATTCAAAATGAACAAAAAAGCCAATGTAAAAACAACATTTAACACTTACAGATTTTCTTTTCATTTTCAAGATAAATAATGATGCACAATAACCAACTGTCTTTGCCCCGGACTGATTGACACACCAAAAATTTCTATGAACCGTGCATAAGAGACATAAGAGAATTATTCACAAAGAAGAAACTTTCCTTACATGAAACACTGGGAAGTATAAAGGCATTAACAGGAATATGCTTTGGTTTTTAATGTGTCTTACACCCTCTGTTATTTTATTCTTGGCCTGCGACAGTGACTCACATCCTCGTCCTCCTGTTTCACCCCTGGTGTTGCTCCAAGATCTGTGACCATCTCCAACTACAGGAAATGGAAAAGCCTGATTAAGAGAACACTTTGTTCAGCTCCAGCTGACTGCAGCGATAAGTAAACAAGTCGTGAGATTCTTAAATTTACATGATAAAAAAAAACGTTGAGAACTCAGTGCTGTAGCCGGCTGGTTGCAGACAGAAATGGTCTCTAAACCTGGGGCAAAATGTCAGCAATTCCCTGCCTGGCTCAGGATTTGACCTTTGCTTTACGTCTTGCATGGCATCTTTAAAATCCAGACCTACTTTTCCTACCAAAAAACAACCTCATAGATCATTTGTACAAACAGTGAGGTGAAGTTCACATAAGGAAGAGGACGGGGTGGATGGATCAGTCAAACAAACATGAGAAACCAAAACATCTTACATATCTAAAATCCAAAAGTTAACTTTCATGACGAATACTGTGAACACTTCTGTCCAGCCACGTTCTCAGCTGAGACTGTCCAGCTGCGTATCATGCAGATGCCAAAGGAGGCTTATGGCATCATGATCTTACGCCAAAAGCACTGCAACAGCGGCGATATTTTACAACTTCGGAATGAGAACGGGCTGAACAGGCTGAGAAAGATGGCGATGGCGACTGCGAGGGTATGATGTCACAGGAGAATGAAAAAAAAAAATGCCTCTGTTGCTCCTGTTTGAGGGTAATACCACTTTTAACTTCATCTTGAGATGACATCTTCGAACTACACAAACACTTTATTACACATCACATCACCTCTTTTGAGGCCACGAATGCATCTATATCTGCAGCATCAACAAGTGTCATCAGGTCCTCAGGAAAAAAAGGGCGCTTATTTCCGATCGGTTCATTATTCTCTGGGCCATAAATATTTAAGCCCAGTAAGACTTATCTGAGTAGGCTGATTGCATATTTAAAACCACAAAAGTGTAGACTAGACAATGACATCCAGTACATGCTACAGTAGCTCAGCTTTTAAGATGTTTTTTATAAAAATACTGTCATAAACCATATACACCGGTAAAATTTCAGGATTGAAAAAATGTATCCCGCCTCAGCCTTGTGGAAATGAACAACTAATGTGGTCACATGGGTTGAAAGACCTGCTCCTTTTCTAGTATTCTGGGGGTTTTGTTCTGGGTTAGTTCTACAGTTTGCTGGTTTGCAGTGCACGACCTTACTAGGCTCAATTCCTTTTCTGAGTACATTTTCAATGCTTTAATCTTGAATCTTGAACGTTAAAGGCTCGACAAAAGAAAAATACCTGAACTGCTGTTAAATTTCTGTGCAACTTGCATCCATCTTCTGTTACAGCAGCACTCCAACGTTTTCCAAACAAATTTGTCTTGCGGCTGAGGTAGAGTTGCAGCAGCAACACATATGGCATGTCAAAGACCACAATGTACTTTCTTAAAAAACACATAAACAGCATTTTACACAATGCAGCCAAGGAAAGACAAAAACACCCTCTGCCCAGCATTGTTGTTTACACGAGGAACATTCAAACTTCTTGCGCTCTCGCTCGTCTTGTCCAACCTTTTCCCATCATTCCTCTCTGGCCCTGCCTTCCCCTGCCAAACCTCGCCTGTGTCTTCCAACCCGCCAGCCCCATCGAACAGCACAAACCACTGCAGCGGCATTCCAGGAGGCTCCTCCAAGACATGGCAGGGATAAATCATAAGGAATAATGAGGGCTTGTTTCCATGGAGGGTGAGAGGGAACAGAGAGCTCACAGACGCTGCACAACACAAGAAAACACACATACTTGCACACACGCAAACTGATGCTATGCTATCAGATGACTGTTTGCATATTTTTGTTGCAGTGGTGCCAAAATCGAACCCTGAATCCAGGCAATGGAGCGTGTTGTTCGCCATCTGACCCTGAATGAGTTAACCCATAAAACAGTGGGAAACTTCTGTGAAATATCAGCAAATTCCCACAATTATGACACATATGCACACTCCCATGCATATATATATTGACCACAACAACTAGTTTCTTTTTTTAAGGAATTTAAATTCAACTACAAAGTCATGATCATCTAATTTATTGCACCAAAATTTCCCAACATGACTTCAAACACCCCTGAGAACCCACAGCTTGAGTCAGGTATGAGAGAGCATCGGCCTCCAACCCACAACTTGGGTGTCCAGCCAGCTTTCGTGCAGCCACAGCATCCCTGTCCCGACAAGCCTCCACCTCACCATAGACAACCATAACAGCTACATTAAGGTCAAAAAGTCTGCCTTTTATACACCGTGGGATGAGAACACATCCGTCGCCGAGCTACAACGTCCTTAGGGCTCCAAAAACACATGATCACACAGAGATGGTTGCGGTCGGACGGAAAGGAAAACAGAAAATGACGTGTAGCCAGAGATGATTAGCCGTTCTTCATCAAGGCGCATTAGTGGACATCTGTCTTTTGGATGTTCTGCAAAGACATTTTCATAAGCTTTAAAAGTTAATGATCAAACCGCATGCGGTCACAGATTTTCAGAGAAAGGGAAATATCACTAATCGTTCCACTGACAACAAGATTACAGGGATGCTAGCGAAATCTTTTATGGACTTTAAAGGTGCAATAAGTCAGAATATTTTAGTGAAATGAACATCACGCTGAATATCTGCTCCAGATACTGACTTTCCACATTCTCCCTATGGAGCAACAAGTTGCAAGACATTTATGTCCTCAAAGTAACTGAGCAAATGAAAAAGTAGCTGTAGTATTACAATATTTATCAGGGCAATGTTTCCCATACTACATATTTCTTGATGTCAACCACCTTGGCACTTTTTCATGCTGTAATTGCAATTTCTCTGCAAACCAACAGATGCTGGTAAATTCCATACCACGTTCACACTGCAAATGTTAGTGCTCAGTTACAATTTTTTTGTTTGGATGGTCATATTATTTCCTTAATGCAGCCAATATCAGATTCCAGTTTGAACTGGACATAACAAGAAAGATGTCATATGCAGCATGTAAAGTAAACATGGAGGTGCCTGAAGTCAGCATTCATGGTTTCACTTATAATTTGATGTTGATGTAATTATGACTTTTTGTGAAGCAATGGCTGCTACTACAGTATGGAGGTGAATGTGGATGGATAGTCGGAGCACGGATTGATGAAATTATCATGTGAATTCATAGGCAGAGATTTTGGCGGGGACGCAGGGGACATGTCCCTCTTAATATTTATAATGTTTGCTTTGGCCAAAACATGAAAGTAGCAGAGGACTTTTACTTTGCTGAAAATAAAATTGCCTCCATGAACTGAAACAGAAAAGCACAAATGGGTGCAAAAAGTCCTCAGAATGCAAGAAATTAAGTTTTTGAACCCCAAAGTTTGGGCGGAGGACCCCCAACCTTCATTTCATATGTTTGTGTGCCCCAATGTTATTGCTTCACAAGTCTAACAACCACAGATGGAAATTAGCACCAGCCAACAGCCAAATGCTGGTAAAATATGCAAGT
>NW_024701805.1:0-618 GCF_008729295.1 Plectropomus leopardus | reverse complement strand
AATTTCTGTATATTTCGGGCTCTAAAGTAATTCCTTTAAGTCTGTTTTCGTTTCCACAAACAGAAAAAGGAAAAAGAACAAAAACAAAACCTTCAGTCAGCTGAAGAGACACGTGACTGAAGTTCAATCAGTGTTTACAGACTTTATCTCTCCGTCCACATCCGCCGCTTCTGACGGGACAATACTCTCACATGCGTTGATTACGTCTGATTGAATTTAAATGAACTTGAATTGAATCTGTTGAGGAATGGAGGAAATCACTCAGTTTGGATGCGTTCCCGGAAACAAATGAACGCTGTCAGAGAAGCGAGAGAGTGAACTATTCTTTCTTCCTTCGGAAATGTCTCTCCTGAGAGAAACACGACTTTAAATTCTGAGTAAAACTTTTCCATGTGTTGTTTTTCTCTCAGTCAGTTCCTCAAAAAACAGCTTCATGCTGAAATGTGAAATGTATCGCAGGTTAACATTGACCAAAACGCTTCATTTTAATGTATTTGAAGGAACATTAACTTAATTTCTATCATCAGTTTGCAGAGAAACTGAAATATGAAGAAATTACTTTATGCAGTTAGAAATAAAGATTATTATCAGTATTAAAAAAACTAATTGAATATAAAT
>NW_024701804.1:0-672 GCF_008729295.1 Plectropomus leopardus | reverse complement strand
TATTATCATTATTGAGCTGATTTCAGTGCCTATAGGTAGTTGTAATTAGTGCAATATTTTGCATCATCAGGTATGTAAGTAAACAGTTCTCTGTTTGTCCCCCTCTGTCTTTCTGTCTGTGTCTCTCTCCCTGCACAGCACACACTTCAAGCACTCAAATTCAGTGGGGCACGTGATACTTTGGAAGACAGCCTTAGTGGGAGGGGACAAGGCACATGGACTTGACGCAAACACACAAACACACAAACACACACACACACTCGCGCTCACACATTGCCTCTACCAGATTACTCAAACTATCAGAAGCTTTAAGAGGATTTCGCGATGGGGAGGGTGCTGCACTCGAATCTCATGCACCTGATGGCTATTGATCCATCCTAAGCTTGCACACAGACACATGCAAAACAGCCACAGTTGGTACTTTCTTGTTATTATAAACAATCTTTTGACCTTGCTTCTTCATGTTTCAGTGTTTAGTGTTGTTGGGTTCAGATCTGAAGTAACCTTTGAATTCAAGTCTACAGTGCTCTGAAATAGCATGGCCCTGATCCGTCTGTCTGACACGGACTGACTTTTTGAAAGAAAAGCATCCAAACAGAAAACAACTAATTCTATAGAAAAGGAATAAATACACCAAGAAAAGAAAAAAAACTGAATCTCTTTCTATATATT
>NW_024701803.1:0-985 GCF_008729295.1 Plectropomus leopardus | reverse complement strand
GGTGAAGAAACCTGACGTCCATCCAGGTGTCGTCGGGTTAATAGAGTGTAACTGTAAGTGGTGACCTTTGACCCGCAGGCGTTTGGTGTCGGGGCTCTGGAGGATGACGACGACGAAGACGTGTACCACAGAGACTCGATGTCCAGGTACGACACGGTGCTGGGAGGGGAGGAGCCTGGAGACGGGCTGTACGGCTGGACGGCTCCGCAGCAGTACACCAGCAGGAGAGGTACGTGCTCCGCGCCTTCGGCCTTCAAACTGATTTTTAACCTCTTTGAAACGAGACTTTTGCTGAGTAAAAAAAATGTGGTTCATCAAATATATCTTTATTTTTATTGAACTTATTTTAGTGAAGTCAGATTTATTTTTTCATCACAAAAATAAAAGTTACTTGGAGCAACATATGGAGCAGGTGTAGACTGTTTTTGTTGGGTTTTTTTTAGATTATTTTTGGGGCTTTTAGCCTTTATTTGATAGGACAGCTTAAGCGTGAAAAGTGGGATGATGGGCAGCAAACGGCCGAGGGTGGAATCGAACCCGCGGCCGCTTCAGCAAGGACGTAGTCTCTGTACATGAGACGCCCCGAATATAATCATTTTAGAAATTATTCATGACTTTTTACATTTTTTTATTAACATAAAACATAAGAAAATCACCTGATCAAACACCTGATCAATACCTGATCAGACACCTGATCAAATCACCTGATCAATCACCTGATCAATCACCTGATAAATCAGGTTTTTTCTTCTTTTCAGATTATTATTAGTAAAACAGATTAAAGGCGCTGCACCTTACAGATGTTTGCGTTTGTCGTGGTGTTTTTTCCGTTGTTAGATTTGTAGAAACGTCATCATTCAGCCGTATTTTTATTGTTGGAATGACGATCACAGTTTTTAGACTTTAACAGAAAATCTGTTAAGAATAGTGAATTTCAGAGCTGTCGGCTGACCGTGAACCTGAGCACTAGTTTTCAGTCAAATCT
>NW_024701802.1:0-627 GCF_008729295.1 Plectropomus leopardus | reverse complement strand
TTAAAAAGGGTAATAATAAGAATAATAAGATAAAATGACATGTTAAAAAAAACAATATGTAAAATAAGAGGAAGGTGGGGGAAAAAAGATAAAACAAAATGTTAAAGTTTGTCCCCATTCTTGCATGATGATATGGCCCAAGGAGTATCCCATATATAAAAGAAGGGAATTTATTCCACCTTCACTTATCCAACGTGCACCACCCAATCAGCAAATTATGGGTTAATCAACCACCCGACCCGACCAGACCTGTAACCTTTATGCATTATGGTAGCGCATTTGTGAGGACTAAGGACAGAGACATGGACAGAGAAACACATTCTCATCTGACGCCGCAATCCACTGACTGATATCTGATGAGTCGGGAGTGAGAACGGGCAGACAGACTGAGCGCTGCAGCATCTGAATCTATGTATGTGTGTGTGTGTGAGAGAGAGAGCGAAGAGTCCCAGAGAGGGAGAGACAAGGTGAACAACTGCACCAATGTTTCTGTGAAATGTTAATAACTTCAGGACGCTGCTCGGCAACTTTTTGACATTTGATATTTTTCTAGTAAGCTTACCAAACCTGCCTTATCACTGCCACTAATAATAAGCTTACAGATGGATTTATAATGTCTTTATGACC
>NW_024701801.1:0-649 GCF_008729295.1 Plectropomus leopardus | reverse complement strand
GGCTCATAAAACACACTAAATGTCCCCTCTCCGTTCTCTCTGTCCTCTTCGTCCTCTCTGTCCTCTGCAGCTCTTCAGTCAGGACGTCCTGGTGAAGTTTGTCCCTCGCTACAGTCTGGTGGCTGAGCTCCACGAAGGCGGCGTCTGCACGCGGAGCTTCCACGACCCAAACGGCGTGGTGGCGGCGTACGTCAGCGAGGTCCACGAGCAGGACGGGAGTCTGTACGTGGGCTCCTTCCGCTCGCCGTACATCGCCAAACTCGACCTGCGGGAGGCGTAGAGGACGAAAGACCGGGAGTGATGGACACGCAGATGGACGTCTGTGACGTGGCGAGGAGTCCGAAATGGCGCCAGCATGGATGTCATGACGCTCCAGGAGGTGAAAGGAAAACCGTCTCAGGAGGTTTGTCAGGAGGTTTGTCGGGGGGACGGACGGACAGAAGGGACAGAAATCCATGTCCAAACTGTGAGTGGGATGCCCCCTTCAGGACGCCGTGCTGATCACGCTCTTTGATTTTCAGACGGCGGGAATCAGAGACTTCCTGTTTGACGTGTTGATTTAAATTTTGTCTCGTTTCAGTTTCTCAGTAATCAAAGTTTTATTTTGGCTTCTTGACGTTCGATATTTAGACTCTGATTTGCTGCAATA
>NW_024701800.1:0-849 GCF_008729295.1 Plectropomus leopardus | reverse complement strand
ATTTAGCACAAATTTTGCAGAGCTCACAGAAAGGAAAACTATATGGAAGTTGGAAACTGCTCACTGTGATGGATTACCCTCAAACTGCCGGTTAGTGTCGCCCTGGTGCCCTCATCAAAATGCCTATGGGATTTTTCAATTGGATTTTTTTGCATCATTGAAGAAAATAAACTTTACTCTAAATGAAAGTTTATGATACTTAACATGTTTTGCAAGATAGCTATTACAAATGAACACCACTTTCACTTTTATATAAATTGCAAATTTCTCTACTGTGGGACTAATTAAGGATTATCTTATCTTATTTTATCTTAAATGAACTACTTTATGGTTGCATGACTAAATGTTGCAACCACAACGAGCAGTGTTTGCACTGTTTGGCGTGATGACGTTCTGCAGTCTCGTTTAGCTACTTGTACGCAACCACCTTTTTCACTACACATAAAAGCTTCAAAGTTGACAGTGGGGTATTTACTGAAGTACTTAAGGTGGCAAAACAATACCTGAAGTCTCCCCAGCTTGTGTTAACCACAAACCTTATTTCAGGCTTAATAGCAGGAAACTGTGAGAGCTGAAATTATAACTCATCCCTGGGGTTCTGTAGTTGTTTTAAGTCCAGTTTTTAGTGTGAAGCTTTAAACTTTAATTTTCTTGCAGGTGGCACTCATGAAGACTGGCACAAGTCACGCCCCCTAGTGGTGACCTACGTCAGACCAGGAGGTCCTGCAGACAGGTAGGACCACACGCTCATGCAACCATAAACCCAAATATCAGTGGGAGTCAAATTGCTTTGCTTTGAGGCCACTTTTGCAAAATGACAGGAGTCCCGGGGCCAGTCACAGAGACCCC
>NW_024701799.1:0-615 GCF_008729295.1 Plectropomus leopardus | reverse complement strand
ATCATTATTATCCACAACCGTCAAAAAGTGTGCATAACTGATTAACTGTCATCTATTTCTGTTAAATCAAGACCAAAAAAGAAAAGAAAAAGAAATAAAGAAATACACAATAAAGTCGTTTTTAAAAAGTGCGTGAAAATTAGCAGAAACAAAACAAAAACATAAACACCAACCAAGCACACTAACAAAAATTGGGACTTAAAAAAAAGAAAGAGAAAATGCCAAAAAATGATAATATTTCTATAATAGGGATTTTAAATGAACAGTAATGATAGTTTTAAATATAGTTCAGCAGAAATGTTTCCCTAGCTTAAAAAAAGATCAATAATCCAAATCTACTGATGTCTGCAATTTGTGGAACATCTCTTTTCAAGTTGTTCATCGTTCTCTCTCGCCATGTTTCCAAAAATTTCACATGCATGTGAAAGGCCTCTGAGTGCAGCACAAGAAAAACAGTCTTCCAGGTTTCAAAGAGTTAATTTAAAAAACGTAAATAGCAGATGAATTTATAATGGTAATAGTCAGTTGCAGACCTATTACATAAAAAATAAGAAGAATAATAGTAATAAATTATATAATTTATTCATTTCCATTACTTGTAAGACAAATGCATGC
>NW_024701798.1:0-492 GCF_008729295.1 Plectropomus leopardus | reverse complement strand
CCAAAAACCCATTCATACCTCTGGAGGCTGATGTCCTGACGTCCCCCCTGTTCATCCCTGTTACCTCATGTTTCCCCAACAAAATAGCACGACCAAATTCAAAAGAGCACTGGCTAAAAAAATGGGTGTTTGTGTGTGTGTGGTAACGACAGCTATTCTAACATTGTTTTACACTCCATATACACACCCCTCTGAATGACAGTCCAGTAACTTAAATATTTTTTTCACTAAAAGAACAATTACAATATTTTATGACACAGCTAAAAGGTTAACATTTTTAAAAATATTCCTTATTCTTTACACTTTGACAACTTGAAATCGGGCTCTACATTATCCACATATCTGTTTACGATGACGTGCCTCGTGCACACACAACAAAATACTTACTACACACAGTGCCAGCAGAGGAATGTAACAGAGTACATTTACTCAAGTACAAATGTGAAGCACTTGTACTTTAGTATTTTCATTTGATGCTATACTTATACTCCA
>NW_024701797.1:0-846 GCF_008729295.1 Plectropomus leopardus | reverse complement strand
ATTCAAACCTCAACAGAGTTTACCTAGTTCAAAACTGTGCGGCACCTTTTAAAGCTCTCCTTTTAAAGTAACTGGTATTTTGATGGCGAGGATGAAAACGTTTGCGAGGCTTAAATTATCACTTAGACCGATGTAGGTTGGTGGACACAGGCCAGACATGTGCTGCAGGAGTTGAACAGCATACTGTACATAGTATTGTGGATGCACAGTATAAATGCCCTTCAAGTTGCCAATATGGCCCTTTTAGCATGTGCTGTCGCTCCTCAGTTGATCTGTGTAAGTGATACTCGGCTGGGAACTCTACCTTGGGATTTCAATCTGAAAATGGCACCAAGGACAAACATGGTGCAGCAGCGTGCGTGGCTGCACTTCTTTTGTCGTCTGTATTTAATTATTTTTTAAAGAAAAGCTTTTTTTCTGTCTCAAAATATCTCATATGGAGAAGTTGCTACTAAGTTATTATCACCTCTCTAAGTAAATGAATGCAGATTTTTTCTTTTAATACAACCAGCAGATGGCACATTTCCCCCTCCATGAGACTAACTTATACACTTCCATACATCCAAGGTCTTTAACTGACTTGGATTTGCTGGTGACCATGTGAGTGATTCGAAACAAGACAAATTTTCACTCATGAGTAAGCAAAATATTACAGTGAGTAAGCGAAATGTTTTAAAGGAGCAGAAGTGAGTGTTCATGTGCCCTTTAGAAATCTGACACTTTGCTGCAGGATGTGTAAAGAGAAAAAAAAAGGCAGCGTTCTGGCATTGTGATCAGGAAGTCAGCAGGCGGTGATGATGTGCTGTGGCAGTAGGTGACCTTTAACTGGAGGACACACACTCAGCT
>NW_024701796.1:0-604 GCF_008729295.1 Plectropomus leopardus | reverse complement strand
ATGTTATTAATGTTATTAAAAAATCAAATTTTAAAAATGATTTTAGCACTTTTTTCCAGGTCATTTCCTTTTGTTTTTGTCTTTTTTTTTTTTATTTTAATTTGCAGATTATATTCTTTTAACTTTTACTTTTTCACTACATTACATTTTACTATTTATTTCACTGGTGTCTTGCCAATATTTGAGGCCATTTATTGTAGAGATACTCATGGCCTTTTTCTGATCTTGAAAAGAATCAGACCGATTTGCTCAGGTTTTAAAGGGTTAATTAAAAGTACAAAGATGTATTCTGTACGTTCAGTGCTGTGTGTAGACAGAATGGGAGCATTTGTAGCTGAATAACTGAGTGAGTGAAGACCATTTACCTGCAGGGATGAGCACTGTTATTAATTACACTTAAGCTTACATATATATACATGCAAACAATTTTACTTTATTGTAGCATTTTAGTACTTCCTTTTACTTTTTTAAAAAACTTTATTTTAGTTTTATCACTTCTCACTTTTACATTCAACAAGCTCTGACCTCGGCGTCTCTGCGGTGCATTCCTGTGGTGATTTTGTCTATGAAAAGAAAACAATCTTCAAAAACCCGGTGCTCCCTG
>NW_024701795.1:0-2549 GCF_008729295.1 Plectropomus leopardus | reverse complement strand
GAAACACTGCAGTGTTTCGCTAAATAACAACAAGGTTCATTGGCTGAAACAATGCTAGAAACACAGCTGAAAACTCCACTGGAAATGCCACTGGAAACACCTCCAGGTTGCTAAAAAGCACCTCATGGTTCGGTGGCTCAAATGCAGATGGAAACATCGCTGGAAATGGTGCAATGTGTCTCGAAAACACATCTGAATTTGGAGTCTCAAATGCTGCTGGAAATGGTGCTTGAAATGCAGAAATGTATAACTAAAATATACCCAGATTCTGTAGCAGAAATGCAGCTGAAAACAACACTGGAAACTGTGCAATGTGATGCTAGAAAACATCTGGATTCTGGGGTTCAAATACCTCTGGAAGTGCTGCTTGAAATGGTGCTGGAAATGCTTGTCTTGCTCAAGAACAACCAAGTTCTAGCTCAAATGCATCCAGAAATGGTGCCTGAAACAACATGCAGATTGCTTAAAAACAACTGTGTAGGGTGGATCAAATGCAGCTGGAAATGGCACTACAAACTTCACCTAAAAATGAACAGGCAAAGCTACTGGAAATACCGGAAAATCACAACAAAAAAAACCTACATTCAGTGGCTCAAACACAGCTGGAAACGCTAATGGACAACCGGTTTTGCTGTTTGTCGGTTTTAAACAGTTGGCAGCCATATCCCCAAGGTGTCACTCCATCCACCATCTCCTCAACTGATAACAAAGTCAGCTCAAATACTGTCACTTTAAAAATGTTGATATGATCCATATGAAATGTACAAATATAACCTATTAGGGGTTTGCAGAAACATCTGACACACTGCTGACTGGGTTGTAGATTACCGTTAAACACATTCCTCTGCAATTTACTGCTTTTTCCACTTCTGATTAGATCCTGAGCTGCATTTCGTTGTCTTGGTATCTGTGCTCTGTAATCACAATTAAACTGCATCGAATCTTATTTTTAACAAGTGTTCAGATGCTAAGTTGAAACTGTTAAAGCAGCATTTTAATGCTCCTAGTTTGGAATAAGATGTTCAACAATCACATGGGTGCAATCTTCAGGCATCCACATACTTTTGGCCAGTAGTATGAATTTAAAGAATTGACTGTATGTTTCTTTCTGACAAATTTTCCACACTCTGATTCCCACAGAGACGTACTTCTCAGCCCGTTGATCGAAGGTGTACGACCTTCAGCTCCATGTCTTCGCTGTAGGCAGCACGGGAGACGCGGTCATGCTGATGTGGGCGATAACCACGGTTTGATTCGCCACTCTAGGCAGTATTTGACTGATACAGTTAAAGTCTCTCTGTGTTTGTGCTGTACTGTAAACAGCCCACAGTCTGTTTATTGTTTACAGTGCATTTGTCCTACAGCGTTGTGTTTCGTTCAGTAGGTGCAACACTTTAAGACACTGTGTCTGGAAAAATTAACTGTCTTATAGTTGTGTGTTTAGTGCAGACCTGAAGCAGTCATAATCAATGTTTTTCAGCAGAGTAATCTGCAAACAGAACAATGTGGTATAACACTGATAACCTACTGAGGACACTAAACACAAAGTGAAACAAAAACAAAACAATAGTCGGTTGAACAATAGTTGATGCTCTTCCTTTGTGCCGTAAACTGAGCCTTCATTTTTCTGGGAAACTGTACCCGGTGGCAGACAGACTTGCAAACTGAAAGCAAGGTTTATAGAACAAATCAGCACGACGTTGTGCTAACAAATTGTGGCAGACAACTGGCTGTTTATTTGAAATGCAGAGATATTCTAAATCTGCAAACTTGTTTACTTCTGTTGTCATTTTCAGCCGACTACATTTCAGTGCAAACTAATATCTCACTATTATTCAAAATATTTAATTTGGATATTCTGAATCAAGCCTTTGTAGAAATTTTTTTACAACGCGGGATATGCTGATATTATTTGGGTTTTAAATGCATTATTTAGACAGGACATTCAGAATAAGCGCCTGAATTGAGATTTTTGCTGCAGTTCGCAACACACGGGCTGTTGTGTGTTTACAGTCAGCTTTTTGTCCTTCAGTCGGCACGTCGTACACAAACCAGCTCGTCAATAGTTTGCAAGACTGTGGTGGAGATGCACGCTCGAAAGAAAATCCCACAGAAACACACCTACTTGTAAACTTTATAAGAGACTTGGTCATAAACAGGTTATTGGATTTATACAAATATCACAACACCAACCTTTTCAAGAAGGCAGCTGAAGGAATTAAAGAGGGAGGCTGTGTTTGCACAATTCAACTTAAACTTAAAAAATAAATAAATCATATTTTGATGCAAGGAAGCAAAATGACTTCTTCGTATTTTACCGTGACAAACTACATTATTATACAGGTGTAATTGGTGAAAATATTTTTTAACCATTGAGTTTTGCATCTTGTTTATACTGTTTATATTGTTCTTTCTGATTTATTTATCTTGTACATACCTTGTTTTGATATCTTTTTGCTGCTGTAATAATGCAAATTTCCCTGTTGTGGGACTAATGAAGGATTGTCTTGTCTTGTCTTGTCTTGTCTTGTCTTGTCTTGTCTTGTCTT
>NW_024701794.1:0-583 GCF_008729295.1 Plectropomus leopardus | reverse complement strand
CACACGACCTCAAAAATCTCAAGATTCAAGATTCCCTTACTGTCACTCAGACTGTTCCAGACAGGAAACAGTTAAATGACAGTTTGTTGCATCAAGCAGCTAAA
Source organism: Plectropomus leopardus (assembly GCF_008729295.1). Lineage (NCBI taxonomy): Eukaryota > Metazoa > Chordata > Actinopteri > Perciformes > Serranidae > Plectropomus > Plectropomus leopardus. The sequence goes on along the minus strand of NW_024701794.1, from coordinate 479 downwards.
AACGGTAAAAAATACATACATAAATACATATGTAAAAGGGGGTTTTATACAAAAATAAAAAAACAACTAAAAAATAATAATTTAAGAGGCGTCTGTGCATAAAGTGCAGTCCTTACGTTAGGTTTCGGCCAGCGTACGCTCTTGCTTTTATTCTGAAAGGCTGACTGACTTTTCTTCAATCATACGAAGCTTCTCGCGCTTTTTTTGGGACGTCATAAAACATTTTGGCTTCTACTCACGTTCAGAGCCTCCATGTCTTTGTGGTACTCGCCCTCCCAGAATTTCGGGAGGATGGAGAAGATCGAATTCTCTGTGACTTGACTTCCAAACTGTTTGTCCAACCAATCAGAGAGCAGGTCCTTCGAGTTCTCCAACAGCACCTTAGACGACAAAAACAAATACAGTTAAAATAAATAAATAGAAAACATTAAAGCCCAGAAATCCATTTTTGGTTAAAGCGTCTTCGTGTCTGTGTTGCT
>NW_024701793.1:0-311 GCF_008729295.1 Plectropomus leopardus | reverse complement strand
CTTTAAATTTTTTTAAGAAATAAAAGACAAAGAAAAGTAGTGTGTGCATATGTATTCACTCCAATAGCTATGAAGCCCTGCAAAAAGCTCTTTTTATAACTCACCCCTCTTTGCTTCTCCCGAACTTTGTCCCTGACCTGACCTACCTGATGCTAAGTGGTGCTGCAGACTCTGGGACCTTTCAGAATTGTTGTATATATACTAAGATCATGTGACTCTTAGATTGCACACAGGTGGATTTGATTTTTTTTTTTAAATGTGTGAATTCTGAAGGTAATTGGTGGTACCAGAGCTTATTCAGAGGCTTCATA
>NW_024701792.1:0-523 GCF_008729295.1 Plectropomus leopardus | reverse complement strand
CTAACACCTGATAATGTGTGCTCATTTTAGTATCTGATAATACAAGAACCAGACATTCAGTAGGTTTTTACTGGGAGCTGAATTACCCGCAGAGGTCTCTTCCTCTCCAAACAAATGGATACGCTGATTTAAAGCGGTAAAAATACTGACTTATCTAGTTTCATGATAAAAAATCAGTATGTGCTTGTCGCAGAGGGGCTGCTAACCTCGGTGGCTGACGCAAAAACGCCAGTGGCCCTATCCAGAGCCTAGTGTTGTAGTTCTTGGCATCGGTCTTGGTCTCCAGACCACTTTTAGAAGGTCTCGGTCCTGTTTTGGAATTGAACACATTTTAACTCAGTCTTGACTCCGTCTCAAACATAGAGGACTCTGGATTTTTAATCGAGACTGGTCGAGACCACAATGGATTTATTTGTTAACATAATTACTGTGATTGGATCTAAAACACACTTCTTCAAATCCAGCCTATCATGTAAGTCATTTGTAGTTTTTTTTGTCAAGATCGTGGCTGCCATATATACAT
>NW_024701791.1:0-893 GCF_008729295.1 Plectropomus leopardus | reverse complement strand
AGCAGGAAGCAGTCGTTGCGGTCGGTCCGAGCCTCGTTAAGTTGGAAGACGAGCACGTGATGAGGTCGTAAACGAGGGTTTTGCGTTCAGGAAGTTCGGTGAATGTTAAGTCGAGCAGTTGGACCGATCACTTCTCTGCTGCAGCTCTTATTTTTATTATTTTGTTCTTGCTGCTCTCGTTGCTTCAGGTCGATCTAATTACAAAATGTAGTCTGTTACAATCATTAAACGGCTGAAAACCAGACGACAAAGTGTTAAATCATCACAGTGTGCAGCAAGTTTCAACCCCAATCAGCCTTTTCTTGCTTTCTGTTATAAATTCAAACTCGATATTTTCTTATCTGTGTCGTGTTTCCAGTTCATCTAAGCTGCCCTTTTTACGTTTTTGTTGTTTTCTCTGTCGTTAATCACGAATCATCGTTAACCACTTTACGAACCTGTGACCTTTGAAATGTGTTTACTTTGCCACGTTATTACAGTCGCACCGTCTGTTTCAGTTTCTGTGAATAAACTTGTCGCTTGTTTTGGTCGGAGCAGATTTCATCTTGTTTCTGTTTTTGACGTAAATGTCACGGTTTTTCCTCCGAATGTGTTTCTGCATATTTTACCTGTTGTTGAAAACGCTGCTTGTCTTGCCGCCGATATATATGCTGACCTTTTTTGACGTGTAATCTTCGTTACCATTATCTGAAATGGCCAGTATTTTTTAAGTAGCGTCTCACCCCACTGTCCAACTTTCAAACTGTCGCTTTTGTCGCCATCAGGCAAAAAACTAAACAAAAAATACTCGCACACAATTTGGTTTCCAAACACATTTAAGGGGAGAAATGGATCAGCTGAAGAGTCATGTGACAGTTTAAAAAGTTAAGCATTTTGTTATTTACATATCTATG
>NW_024701790.1:0-686 GCF_008729295.1 Plectropomus leopardus | reverse complement strand
AACACTTCTACTTAAATAATATATGAACTATATCAGAGCTAAATAAACTATAGTATTTCATGTAAAGAACCCAGTATAATCACTTCCGATAACGATGAGGAAATTTCATCCCCAAATCAAAATTACACATTTTCCCCTTTTTCATAGCGCCATTTATCAGTCTAGTCATCCCTCCCTCAAATGATTTGTATAATGCACCTTTTCTGTATTTTGCATCCTCAAATTGCCTTCAACTTTCTCTTATAATATCTGTGTATCCTGAAAAATCAAACAGAAGGAGGAGACAAAATTAATTTATATTTTTCTTGAGTTACAGGGAAAATAAGACGATCTTTAAGAAAATAGGTGTAAAAATTGAGAGGGGTAAAAATAACCAGGACAGCAAAGAATAAAGTGTTGTACTGTACAAGATTCGAAACCTCTGCTGCTGTCATCCGTCTGTCACAATACTGATATTTCCCATCGCTGAGTCCTTAATGTCTCTGGAGAGGGACGTGGAGGCTCTCTGCAGTCCATGTAGAGACTACGCCCCCGCATCCGTCTGACAGGCTGAGTATCTGTAGGTGTACAGCTTGTTATCTGCACCTCCGCTTAACATCAGCTGGAAAGAAACACATACAAGTACACAGATTACACACCAATTTAGTGTCTGAAGTTTGTGAAATATATACAGGGATCCCCACACA
>NW_024701789.1:0-534 GCF_008729295.1 Plectropomus leopardus | reverse complement strand
ATGTGGATTAATTGAAGATAAAAAATGCATCAGAACAGAAATGAGGAGAACTTAGAAGCTTTCTGTCGCCATCCCTCTTTATCGCGGTTCAGTTTTGCATTTGTGTCGGCCTGTTTGTGGGAACGTGATGATCCCCTGCGGTTCCCTGGAAGCTCTGCAGACTCCGGCCTTTCAGGTTTCACGGTTTCACGCCGCTGCCCAGGTCGTGTTGGGACACATCCCATCATGCTGTGCAGGAAAACAGCTCTCCATTTTAATCAGGTCGCCTTTCAGTTACACAAAATAATCCCAGTGAAATTCAACGAAACCGGCCCGTGTGGGTGATTTATATAACGATCACTTATTGTTTTTGGTTCATGTCATTCAGCATTCAAGGCAGAAGAAATGATTCAGGGTTTTTTGTATTTATTAGTTATTTTAATTTTTAATTTTCTTTTCCATTGTTCCTAACGACAATTCATAGCCTTTTTTTCACATCCAAAGTGTTATCAGGCTTTAAGGAGACATACTCTGTTTTTATTTCATTTATTTTAC
>NW_024701788.1:0-800 GCF_008729295.1 Plectropomus leopardus | reverse complement strand
AATTACTAAAAGCCACTAGTAGGTTAACTTCCACATCAGACTCCTGCCTGCTTCGCCAAACTGGGGTCGTGATATCTACTGTTTTAATACACAGTTCCACAAGCGCCACATATTACTACACAGTTTATAGTGCACAGATTATAATTTGTTTATTTAGGAAATTATTTACTTAGCTCCGCCAACACAAAAAGCTCCACAACTGACCTGGGACTGTTGCTAACCAAAACAAACATTCCCTCACATTAGCATGCTACTTTGTGTAAGCTAATTTCGGCTAACACGTTACCACAAGCCAGCTACTTTGTATTATTTACATATCTGTGCGATAACATACATTTTGCGGCCAGAGAGTGTGTTGACTGTGTATATACAAGTAGTAGTTTACACTCGCTTTGGGAGCTACCGACGAGCTAACGGCTAATTCAGACGGTACGCCGCTACGTCTGCTAACGTCAAATTAGCTTACCTGAACGTTTGCGGTCAAGTATCCGGGCGTCTTTCCTGCCCTTCGTCCTTTTCTGACGACCGTTAATTATTTAACTTAAATATTATTTGCGGAGATTTGTCCCTCTTTGCGGTACAAAGTATTACGACGACATCTTAGCCGTTACTTAGCCTACGGTTTAATAAACAGCTCGGAACACCTGTAACGCGGAGTGATACATGAATAGTAAAAAGGCCCAGACCTCATTGAATGTCTTCTGTCCAATCAGAGTGCTTGGTTGGAACTAACTGTTGTATGAATGTGAATGAATAAGTACTCCAGTGGTATCACATCACTTTTAGGATACTGGTATTGT
>NW_024701787.1:0-551 GCF_008729295.1 Plectropomus leopardus | reverse complement strand
ACTAGCTATTTTTGTTTTCGGGGTCAGAAATGGAATGTACAGAATAGAAATGCCACTTAATTTTCTTTTTCTATTAAAAAAATATTTAAAATAGAAAGGAAACAAAGGCCTAAAGAACCGTCTTTTCTTCTCTTTTTCCTAAAACCAGAGGACTGAAGACTGAACTTTTTATTTAAACTAGTGATGTAACTGCTATGGAGCTATATTCTGGTGTAATTTTAGACTTGCCAAAACAGATTAATGCTCACTTTGTCTTTGAATGAGTAAAATACAGCTTTCCCTGTTTCAGCACCATTAATTTAGGTCCACAAAAATGTTTGGTTTTGCCACTGACAGGCTCAGATTATTATTATAGGTGTCTGAAAACATATAAAAGGATCCCTACAGAGATAGACTTTTTTTGTTAAAGAGTAAGATCCTGATTTTAACACGAAAAAGCCCCAAAATCGCCTTCGCCAAACCCACCAGACTCCATTTAAAGGCAACAGAAGCAAAATAAAACTTCCATTCTGAAATTATTTCATTCATTTCAATACAACTTAATACTTTTA
>NW_024701786.1:0-456 GCF_008729295.1 Plectropomus leopardus | reverse complement strand
TTAGCTGCCCTTTAACTTCCACAGATGGAGCTTTGGCGAATACAAAATGCCATCCACGCTTTTCTCATTCTTTAAAAACATCTGTAAAGTGCAGGTGAATCAGTTGCATCTTCTGGTTACATAATGTGACAGGAGGAAATGTTAGCTGGTTCAAGTTGCTACATAATAGCATTTTTCACATTACTCAGATAGTACAAGTTTTTGTTTGCAGATTAATGAAACACTTCGCAAGATAATTGGTGCAATGTAGTGTCACCGTCCTGCACCCAACACACAACTACGGTGCGGGAAAATCTTTTGTGCCTGGCAGATCAGAATTAATGAGGTAATGTTACAAATTAGATTGAATCTGCAGAGTTTTTTTGGAAAATGAAATACACAAAACCTATTTATCCTTAAGATTTTTAAATGGAGATTCATGAACTGAATATTTCTAGATAGCCCTCATTATTTGAT
>NW_024701785.1:0-903 GCF_008729295.1 Plectropomus leopardus | reverse complement strand
CCAAAACTCTGCAGGAAAGCATGTTATCTTTTAAAAAATGTCAGTAACAGAATAACAAAAATATGGTAATTTGATGTGTGCTTCTCCTCAAAGCCAAAATAAAAAACGTAGGTCATGCTGCTGCCAATTTTATGTTATTTTATGGTCTTGAAAAATTTGCCTTAAAATCATGGGAAAGTGTGTGTGCGAAATGTGAATAAACCCGGATTAAACAACTATAATTAGCTTTAATGCAGATACTGAAACACCTGAGTGGTAACGAGCTTGCAGCATCATGAGGGAACTTGTGTGTCAGGTGAACCAGACTGTGTAACGCCTCGTCTTTCCACTAGAGGTCGCTCTTCTACCGCAGATGGAGCCGCTCTGCTCGCTGTAAACATCAGAGTGCAGACGAGACGCTTTGATTCTCCCTCTCACTTTGGGAAAAAAAGGGTCTCCACCATCGAGAGTTGAGACAAAGAGATTCACCTCACGTCATCGATGCAGCTGTTCAGACAGACTGAGCTCCACCGCAGTAAAAACTGAGGTGGTAAAACATGTCAGGTGGAGCCGGGTTCGATGGAGGCGCTTCTGCAGGGCCGGTTTTAAAAAAACGTGTTCTGTATTATCAACATTTGCACAGGTGAAAGGTGAAGTCATTTCTGTTAAAACATGATTATTTGATCATCAAAATCAGAGTGTTGCAGCTGCGGAAACAGTGATCCGGATAAAGAGTGTGTCATTATGTCGGTGTGGACGTCCTTTTCTTTTTGTTTTTTGCAGAATTGCCACATAAACTGCTTTGTTTCTGTCACTGTGAAGTCAAATAATCATTTAGCTGATATATAAGTAAAGCTTTACTTTCTCATGTACTATTAGTCATATGTATTTATCTGGAAACATACTAAATACACGGTATCATTG
>NW_024701784.1:0-3474 GCF_008729295.1 Plectropomus leopardus | reverse complement strand
TAAGGGCTTTTTCCACATCGTTAATTTTTTTAGTTTTTGTTTGACTTTGGTTTTGTTTTGTTTCCAAACATTATCTTGTAATTTTCTTTGATTAACCAAATTAACCAATGTGATCTTGAACAACACACAGATGCCTCTCTCTGCATATTGAACCTTGTGTTGCTGCAGCCTTTACATCTCTATGATGACATTCAGGTGTGTATGATGCCGTGTTGACAGTGACACATAAATGTAAAGGCTAAAGCTCCAGCCTTGTGAGAGAGCCCTCGTGGCTTCAACAGGTTAGATTGCCCTCAGATGGTTGTATGTGGCTGCATGTGTGAAAGGAGCTCCTGTGGGAGCTCAGTCACAGCAGAGTGACACAGAGACATTAGTTAGCATGTCCTCTGAAGAATGTGCTGCTGGAGCTCAGTGATGGAGCAACTCACATGCAGTACAAGTGTTGGGATCTTTTTAGAAACAAAACTAGCAATGACCAAGACAAAAGCTACTGATGTTGCATGTCGCTCTGCAGAGCACCATGATTTTTTGGGGGGACTTTCTGGCTCTTTATCAAAGTTCAGCACTGTCTTGATTGCAGCTGGTCATCAGCTCAGATTCCGCTGTGTAATTACCCCAAAGTTCAACTCTATGTGAAAGCAATGCCTGAATTTACTTTGCTTCTGGAAGCAAATCCAAAGATTCTGGTGCATCCAAATAGATTTCTGTTGAAACTTTCAGTGGTGTGACTGAGTTGTCTCATACTGTGTCCCAGATGAAGCTCCACTCACAGCTCTCAAACTCACCTGCTTGGTAGTCGTACAGGGCCACTGCTGTCACCCCGAGGTCCTCGCTGTACTCGTACTGCTGGCCATCTGCAAGAGGATGATGTTTTGTGAGTACACATAAACAGTTAGTACATGTTTTTTATTTTTGTGTATTGTATTGTATATTGTATATAGTTTCCAGGGTTTCCATTGTCTGACTTCAACTAAAACACAAATAAACTGTGCTCTAGAAAAGGATAAGCACTCAATGATGATCCTAGGGTCACTGATCAGCAATAATGACTTAAATATAAAGGCCAGAGAGCAGTAATAGAAAAGAAAGAAAGAGGAGGCAGAGCCAGGGTGGCAGGTCTAAACGGACTAAAAACCACCACTGCCGGATCGAGCTGAAAGCTCTGCAAGCTCCACCTCTTCCCCGTCACACGGACAGGGATTTCGACTGAACACAAGAAACTTGAGCTCCAGAAAAGAATAAGCACTCACTAAAGAAACTAGGGTCACCAATCAGCTATTATGGCTTAAATATAAAGGTCAGGGAGCAGTGAAGACTAACACATCTTTGGGGTCATCAGGTGGGAACCTCCTTTCATCAGTGTTTCACCTAGTTGGTCCAACAACACCTCCAGGAGGCTAGGCAGTGAAGGCGTCCCAAAGCCACTCGCCTAGTGCCAGCTGTCACTGCTCCTATACAGCCCAAACAGCCCTGCCACCTTCAACAGACCCAGGCTCTGCTCATGTGAGCTCCAGGTAATGGCAGTACCACCTGGCTATCACAGGTACAAGGCTAAGTTAAGCTACTACAAAGCTATCACAGATACAAGCTAAACTACTTCAAAGCTATCACAGACACAAAGCTAAGCTACGATACAACATGGCTATCACAGATACACTAGCCATGCTAGCTAGGTTAGTTATCTCATAGTGATCACAGCCCAAACAGCAATGCCACCTTCAGCAGGCTCCGTTTATGCCAGCTCCCGGTAGTGACCATGCTGATGCTACCTTCTCTGCATCACACTTGCCTTACAGTTTAAGTTTGTGCAAGCTTTAGGTAGTGACAGTACCACATGGCTATCACACATGCAAGGCTATGCTACTACTTGGCTACCACAGATACAAAGCTAAGTTAAGCTAACACATGGCTATCCCTCAGGAGGCTAAGCTGAGCTAGCTAAGCTAGCTAGGCTGACTATCACATGGCTATCACAGATGCAAGGCTATGCTACTACTTGGCTACCACAGATACAAAGTTACTACTACACATGTAATTACTGTTTTTAAACTGAGAAAATCTGTTGAAGTACAGGTAAAGCAAAATCTGGGATTTTTTTCTAGGCATTTCTAAATGTTAGAATTATGGAGTTAGATCATTAAAGGGTTTTTTTTACTGTCAAATGCCACACTCATATAAGCATAAGCAGAATATCCATCACTAACAGAGCTTTTAAATGTGTCAGCCCAACTCAGCTACTCGGCCAGTCACCTAACAATGGCTTAAACACAGCCCTTCAGCAGACACGCCCCCAGTGTCTCTGGGCAGACAATACTGCCTTTTTTCATGGTTTTGAAACTTCATTTTAAATATATGATAATGTTTTTACTTTTTCAAATTTGGCAGGCTGGTAAATAATACATTTTTCTGTGATGTGACAAACTCAGAACACATAAATATTTATACTTGTACTGTCCTATCAATCAAGGCAAAAAGCCTAAAAAAAATCTAAAAAAAAAAAAAACAATAAAAAAACTAATTAGCCAGAAAAATCTTTATGTATGTTTTTGTTTGTTAGCAAATGTTTTTTCTTCTTGTTTTATCTGACAATATTTCAGCCTAAAACTGAGGAAAATTATTTGTGTTAACGTCTTGCCTCTTCTTGACTAGCATACTAATAATTGATTTTTAAAATAGGGTTATTATTCATGTGCAACCCTTGATGAGACTCATTTTACTTGGAACATTATGTGTAAGCAAAGGTAGCCTATTTTTCAATAAAAAATATAGATTTACATGCCTTGATGATGTCATTCTTTATCTACCCTGCCAGCCTTTGAATGGTTTAAAAGCTTACTATGATTCATCTTAACCCTTAGGGACTGTTTGCCACAATTTACACGCTTTTCATTCTTCATTTTTTGATAATTTTGGCTGTGTTCATGTGTATAGCATACATTTTGGCAAGACTGTGTACTTCTGTTGAATCTTGGAATTTCCACGTCTTAAGAACAGTCTAAAAAACACTGCAGAGACAAAATTGTTACATTCATGCGCCACTGAAACCCATTCAAACTGCAATTTTTGATCCCATTTATCCCATATTTGGCATATGGAGCAAATATAGGCTGTTTCCACTAGGTGCACTGTAACAATCAATGCTGCTACTAATAACTGACATATCCCAGGCTGGGATCATCAAAACCAAAACAAAACAAAAAATCTACATTGCATGTAGTATACTGAAAATAATTCATTTTTGTGTGTTTTTTTTAAATCAGAAAAACATGGTTGCATCATGACAAAAACTGGCATGCAACAGGTTAAGATTTCAAAAATGTATACATATTTGATATTTATGATTAGGACTGATGCTGGTTTAAAGAATAAACTTTGTGGAAGTAGAAAATTATATTAATGCATAATATTTTATATAGCCTGATTTTTTGTGCAGAGCAGTATGAGTGAGTATTTGACACTGCATGAATAATATAT
>NW_024701783.1:0-2684 GCF_008729295.1 Plectropomus leopardus | reverse complement strand
TTATTTCTACAGTAGCCCAGAATGGACAAATCAAATCCTACATACTAGACCTTTACATCTGTGACTTAATAAGAAGATGTGGTTGTCAATCCAAAAATAAATACAGCCAGACCCTCACTGTTTTTCTAGCTTACTTCACAAAACTTAAATTCCTGCACATGCTCTTCTTGTAAACTCAAATACTGCTCTCTATCTGGATTTAGCTTGAGATGAGCTGCTTTAAACTTATTTATTCATGTAGTTTTAAGTCTACATTAATCATGAACTCATTCAAACTGATCAGCACATATAAATTAATCACCAAAGATCCTCCTGTTCCATAATTCTTGGTTATGTAACATTAACATAAGCTTCTCTCTTTATAAATAGTGCTCCTGGACTGCATTTGTGGTTTGTTACACACATTTTGTCACCTTCTTTGCATTGTGTAGCCATCAGTGGACCTGCAGATAACCTGCATAAACAGATTTTTAAATTTCTTTTTTATTGTACATACCTAGCATACAAACATGCCTAGCATAAATAAATAAAGCAACCCAGCTGTGTCAGCAACTTGACCTTCAGTGTAGCTGTAGTTGGCGGTTAGCATCTCTTCAGCCTCTATATGGATAAAAATATATCTTCCCTGTGGATTGTGAAGAAAAGAGGTAGCTATTTAAGAAATACACAGTTTTACCTTCAGTCATCAAGGAACATTACTGAAAACATGATGATAATTCACTTCACTCATTAGATTTCCGCAATAAAAAAATGTCACTTGTGTCCAACAACAGGCTTCAATCTGTGGTGGTAAAATCCACCACGATAAATGACTTGTGGTGAGGCGAAGCTTGTTAGCTGCATGCAGAGTTGTAGCTGTCACTAGCTTGGTGTCTGCTGGTACTTCTCACGGTGACACACACATACACACACACACACACACACACACACACACACTCACAAACACACTTTATGAGCTATGAGGCTGAGTTATGCCTTTCACCATGCCAACCTCTGCATACCCAGCTCACAGCTCTCACTGTAGCTTTAATGAGACCTGTCGTCTCTGAATTACTGCTCCAGGCTTGAACACGCGCTTATATCTTCTCTCTCTCTCTCTCTCTCTCTCTCTCTCTCTCTCTCTCTCTCTCTCCTCTATTCTCTCTATCTCCTGACACTTTCATGAATTCCCACAAAATAACTAATAATAATAATAATAATTAATTTCCATCAATTCATCACTGCTAGTCCTCACACACATACTGTACTTGATTGCACACAGACGGGACAATTCTCAAAAAATAGATTGCAGCCGTTGACAGCACCACGCATCACTTCAGGTCTAATTCACAAAAGATATTGCGCTATTCAAGCGGCAAAGTATAAATATTGCCTTTGCGCCAAAGAAAACAGTGTGCTATAGGTCCTGACCAACAAGGTGTAGAGAAATTCCTCAAAACTTCAGGCAAGGAATTTTACCCTGATAGAGAGAAACCATGTTTGGGATCTAATATCTCAGTCTGTCAGTGTTCTTCAGTTACCACCCACTCCCTGTAGATGCTATTATTTCACTGTAGCTGCACTCGGCACTGATTTTTGTGAATTAGACTGCTTTTGCATGAGGTTAATTTGCATAGAAAGGAGACAGTTTTGTGCCAAATATATGCACATTACCTAATTTTGTTACATGGAAATAGCACAACTGTACACATTTATGTAACTCACCCATTCCCATTTTATTAAGGCTTAAAGTTAAATGTAATTAAGAGCGGGTCACTTGAGTGACAGGTCTGTGCCAGTAGTGTCCATAACTTCTCAGTCAGATCCACCCCTTACTCCACCACAGAAACCTCCCAAATGTGGCTCCCTTTGGCTCCAAAAAAAAAAACAAAGTGGCAATGGCCAAATAGCTGAACTCAAAGCTTCAAAACACCAGTCCACAAACCAACGTGTGACGTCACGGTAGCTACGGCCATTATTTTATACAGTCAGTGTGGCACCCCAAAGGGAAAAACCATACCAGAATTTCAGGATTGTATCATGTTGTTGTAGTATACAGGTTTATTTAGCGCCTTTCCTGACAAGCTAGGTCACATGGATGAATGCCTTTGTTGTCTACTTTCACAAAATACCAATATCTTCATTCTAGCGTAAAAAGTGAGCATCCCGCAGCCTCTGAGACACAACAGTGTCAGTCAGCAATTGTATGAAGAGGGCCATGAGAAGGAGGTGGTGCCTTTGTGTCTAATTTGTGCAGGTTCAGTAGGTTTATGCTGCTGTGTTTTTTCATCTCGTACCTTGCCCTTTTTGGCTCTCTCTCTCCTATTTTTTGGCTTTGTTCCCTCCCTCTTTTTTCTCTTGTTTGATTTGTTCACGCTCTGATAGAGAATATCCTTGTCCACCTTCTTAGTGTTTAAAACCTACTGCAGCTGAGCACTGTGCTGTTGTAGTCGCTAGAAATAAGATACGTTCCCAATATTAAATTATGTCATCGAGCATTGAGCAGTCCTTTGAAAATCCCAAACACTGACGTAATAACACCTGTTTGTGTGCCTTTGCTTGTCAGGTTTCTCCCAGCCTGGTGGGATGGGGGTAAAAGTGGAGGTGGGGGCTGCACCCCTCTCAGCAGAGAGGATTCCAAGCATAGCTGAACCGCAGCATCCCACACCTCCAGCAGGTTCAGAAGCCCCTAAAGAGCACAGCCC
>NW_024701782.1:0-864 GCF_008729295.1 Plectropomus leopardus | reverse complement strand
TATATACGGTTAGGTTATTTTTGCTCACTCGGGGCAGAGACGGCACAGTAGAACATCAGATGACTGATGACTGAAAGTGAAACATAACTGTTCATTCTGCTGGCTCTAAAAGTTTGCTTTCACTTACAAACAGCTCCCCCCTTCCATCCATGTGATCTGATCAGATCTGAACAGATCAAAAGATCAATTATCCACCCTGTGAGTGATAAACTGCTACTGAGGAAAAAAGAACTCTGGAGAGCTCCGCATGCAGCACTGCGACTAAAACGTCAAAATTTAGAGAGAGATGCCAAAGACAAATGAATAAAAAAACGCCAAACACACACAGTCATTCTGTATATTTAAGGGACTGTACTTTTCTGAATAGAGGGCTGCCTGGGTTGGGACTGGGTGAATATTATACTCCTCCCCAGAGCTGCATATTATTTCTCCTTAAGCCTCTTTGAATGCATGGCCTTCTTCTCTCTACTATGCTACTATATTAATAACCAAATTACACAGTTTCTAGCAATAAAAAAATGGTGTGATTTTGGAGATTATCGAAGAAGAAATTGCCACACATACACTCTATTTCTGCAGGACACACTAAGAATTTTTGCTTAATAGGATCCTGCAGGGCTGTGTAGGGCATCTGAAAATCAATTTTAAGTTATTTTCAAAGATCACGCTAAAACTCGAGCACTACCTTCAGGCCTCAGACATCATATTCCTATAGCGAACACATGATGCTGGAGCTCACTTGAGTGCTTTGGGTGTTTGGGTACATGTTACACTCTGCTACTGTACTCAAGTTACAAATTATATCAATGTTACTTCTGTTTGCTGCAGACCTTAAGATGCAAAAAAGGTCACTTTGATGTTTCA
>NW_024701781.1:0-829 GCF_008729295.1 Plectropomus leopardus | reverse complement strand
GCAAGCACAACTAACAATTATACTGCATGCGTTTCTAAGAGTGGACCTTTATGTGCACCTGTAATGTTTAATAATAGAGTCTACAGTGCCTCCTTTACATTAATATATTTGTGCAATTTTCATAAATTACAATTTACATTTTCAATAGTTTATTAATATTTGTTTTGTGAATGTTTGCCGTCATCTTCTTTTGTATTGCAGAAACTTTTTGTGTTGTTGTTGTGCCAAATCAGTCTTAGTATGAAATGTGACAAATCACCACTCTGAATATGAAATAAAATTGCTTGAAATCTGTCGTTTGTGTTTTGGGGCTTTTTACACACCTTCAATGTTCACTTGAATGTAAAAAATAAGAAGAGATGAACACAAAAACATCTTGTTATGAATTACAAACACGTGCTTAGTATCAAAATAAAATACAAAATACTGGTATTAGAAATGTTATGTATTTATATTTATTTAAAATGTATTTAAAAAATCAAAAAATTGTCCTATACAAACTGATATTATCACATTTTAGGCATTTTAGTTTCTTCTTCTTCTTTTTCAGAAGAGGTAAATAATACAGATAAACACGGATTACAACATGATGATTTGACAATATAATCTCACAAAATAAACACAAACAAAAACAACCCAACAACAAACAACATGAGAAAGAAAGAACAACAAAGTGAATTTAAAAAATAATTAGATCGCTTCAATAATTCTTAAGAATTTAAATACACGTATGACATGTAATTAGAATTATATGTAGTTCCAAAATTTTTCTCCCATGTCATGTTTTGTTGTGCTATCATTTCATTATAAAGTGCTTCACAGCAAAGAC
>NW_024701780.1:0-633 GCF_008729295.1 Plectropomus leopardus | reverse complement strand
ATTACAGTATCAATTAGGACCTTTCATCACATCAGGTTATTGCATTTTTGAATTTTATTAGATTTTCAACTTAAGTTCACATTTTATCACATTTTCAGGCTTTATTACGTTTTTATTATATCATTACATTATTGGGCGCTTCAGGTCCTGAAGGAAATGAGAGAGCCGTGTTGTCGTGGCTCAGTGACCTCCCTCTCTTCTTCTCTGACGTGGTTTCACCTCGACCTGCATGTTACACAACTCGATACGAGTTCACAGCCGTCTCTGAGTCAGCAGCCTCTTTTTATCTCAGGACTCACAGATCATGTCGTCTCCACTCAGAAATCTAAAAGCTGACGTTTTCACTCTTCCAGGTACAAATCCTTGATCAGAAGTTGGATTATAGTAATGTCCAGTCTAAGTGTGGCTCCAAAGACAATGTGAAACATGTACCCGGGGGCGGCAATGTGAGTAACTGAGGGATGAACTCAACACCCGACTCTTGAGTATCTCTGCAGTTATGATCATCAAAACCAACTTTTGGTAAAAACGAAAAAAGGAAGTGCTCTTTTTATTTGTGTTCTCTATTTTTTTTTAAATACACGAGAGGAAGATGGACTTCTGAATGAAATCTGTGAAATGTCTGAAATATTT
>NW_024701779.1:0-829 GCF_008729295.1 Plectropomus leopardus | reverse complement strand
GTTCTAGAGATTATGACGTGTACTGTGTACTGGATTTTGTCTGACCTCTGTGTTAGTGCAAAGTGTGTGTGATGCATGGTGGGGGAGCAGAGGAAGGCATGGCTCTGTAGGTGTAGATTTCTTGTGTGGAGCAGTTGGTCTACAACTAGACATATTCTCTACTCACATGTCCTGTTTCTTTGTTGTTTTTGTATCTTCGTCATGTCAGTATCAGTAGATGCAGAATAGCTAGCTTCAAACTAAAACTAACCAACCAATCAGATTGCACCCCCCCCCCCCCCCTTCTCGCCCCTGACCTCGGTTTATAAAGCATTTAACCTGCAGCTCAACACACGAAAAGAAAGATTTTTTAATCCATGGATCATGTTGCCAGTTAATCTGTAAACACCTGCATGCGTTTGTGGACATGCACACTTGTACACTCATTTAGAGGTATTTGAAAAATGTCACCTATTAACCGTTTCTTTGTGTTCATTTATCAACAGTATTGATGTCAAATGTGAATATTGTCAATGGAGACTGTGGAGAAAAATGTTTGGAAGCTGACAAAGCATATTTTTTTTTCGTCTGATTGTTTGTTTTCACTTTTATTTATTTTATATTTTTTTAATTTTGTCTACCGATGTCGTTTCTTTACATGTAACAATTTTAACAAAACCCAGTCTGGTTTTTAATCATAAAAATGTGTCTGTGTTTTAAAACTGTGGCTCACTGACTGTTTGTTGACTCTGTTTACTGTGATTTTTTATTTTTTATTTTAAAAGGAATAACTCAAGTTTTATTTCAAGAACATATAGAGATTTTGAAAGTTTTACCCATTTAATAATTT
>NW_024701778.1:0-570 GCF_008729295.1 Plectropomus leopardus | reverse complement strand
TTGATGATTTTTTTCTTTGAAATTTAACAGCATTTTTTAAGAAAACAAATGTTTTCCAGGATTTTCCTGACGATACAAACCCTGCAGTAGGTTCTGCTGGTCCTGGTACTGACCCTGTAGGATCCCAGTACTCACCCAGTAGGTTCTGCTGGTCCTGGTACAGCCGCCTCACTCTCTCCATCAGCTCCCACTTCTCGCAGCAGCCTTTGTAGTTGACGAAGTTCCTGGCGAGGATTTCCTTCAGCTGGCGGACACTGAGGGCCTCGATGTCGTCCAGACAGCTCAGGTCAGACAGAGATGCCCTGCGACCCGAGACCGGGGCCTCCTCAGGGTCCCAGGTCTGAACCAGACGGGCAGGAAACATGAAATCGGGAACCAGAACAAGACCAGACTGAAGAGACCAGGACTGCATGTTTACAACAATGATTCCAGGGTTTCCAGGACCCCTATTTTAGTCTTACCTGGTCTTCGTCCTGAACTTCGGGCTCGGCGGTCTCTGAGGGCGAGGCTTCAGGCTGTGAAGCGGGGGGGTCAGGGGTCGGGGCGGAGGGGTCAGGGGTCAAGGTGGGG
>NW_024701777.1:0-495 GCF_008729295.1 Plectropomus leopardus | reverse complement strand
CAAATACAAAACATTACAAAACAGGTGAATTTTTTTTGTAATTTAAATTTTTTTAATTATCATTATTTGATTGTTATAACTTTTATATTTTTTTTGAAGACCGGTACTTCAACTTCAGTTTATTTTTTTGAAACAATAAAAAAAAAATGACCAAAACTGCCTAATACATAAAGACTTAATCAACCAATCAGTCAGATTTACTGTTATTAGTCAAAGGTCCTCATCCATCTGAATCTACCACAGCAGACACTACTGCGTTTTACCACCAGAGGGAGGTGAAGTTTGGCACAAAGCAGAAAAAACTGAAGGAGGCCTCTGCCGACATTTCCTCATAGCTGCCTTCAGTCACAGAAATAAAAACACTGCTCACTGGTCTGCCACACTACATCCCCATTTGATGGCATATCATGTCATCAAATGATATAACTCGGACTGCATATACTGGTTATAACAACAATTTGTGTAAACAACCTCATAAAGCAATGAGAATATGCA
>NW_024701776.1:0-601 GCF_008729295.1 Plectropomus leopardus | reverse complement strand
GTATCTGTTCCCTCTGTCTCCCGCACTTTTTTATTTAAATTTATTTATTTTGTTTACAACCGTTCAATTCATTTGTCACATGTCCTGTCTCGTTTTTCCGAGCGGTCCGGAAACGCACCGTGAATCGCGTCGGCGTACGTACACGCGCTGTCTTGTTGTGATCACGTGACGCAGCTGACACGTGCGCGAGCAGCACTGGCGTGAACTGTCGGTTTTTAACTAAAATACCACAAATAATGTTCCGCAAACCGACCAGCAAGAGGCCAAAAACCTGCTCTTCTTCTCCAAAACAAACCGCGTGAGTGTGGTAAAGCTGTTTCCTGTTGATAATGTTCGCTAAATGACGTAAAATTAATTAAATGCGAACGAAAATACAAACGTTAATGTTACCTGTGGCTAGCTAGCTAGCTTCATGCTAGGAATAGACTCACTGCTCCTGAATTTCTGCGCAGTTTGTGCTCACTGTTGTTTTGCACTTATTGTTTTTATCTTTAATGCGACGACAGAAGGAGCAGAGAGGAGAAGGACGGAGCTTCACAGGTGAGATTATAACTGAGAAAATTCATAAAAACTGATATAAAACTGACTTTGAGATTAATTT
>NW_024701775.1:0-956 GCF_008729295.1 Plectropomus leopardus | reverse complement strand
AATCTGTTTTTCCATTTTTAAATAATTTTGGTTTTGGTGTGTTATGTTCAATTATTTTAAATTACTTTTGAACATTGTGGTCTTTTCTTTTTATTATAATGTTGAGTTTTTGGGGTGTTTTTTCCTCCAGTTATAATAATTTAGAGGTTTTTAGTGTGTTTTTTTCTTTTCTTTAAAATATAATTTTGAGTTTTTTGGGTTAATATTTATTTTTTATTTGATTTTGAGGTTTTCTTTTAAAATACATTTCTATGTTTTAAATAATTTTGAGTGTTAAGTTCCATTTAAAAATAAATAAATCTTGTTTTCTTTTATTTTTAAAATAATTTTAGCATTTTGGGTGCTTTCCCCTGATTTTTTGAAAAAATTGAGTTTTTTTTGAGTTTGAGTGTTCGAAAGTTTCCTCCCTGTCCAGGTAAATCGCGTATCTACAGATGTGTTGATGTTGAGTGTTTTAAACTGAAGGATGAGGTGTTCCTTCAGGTCAGTGAATTCTATTTTGGTGAAGAAAAAAAAATCACCCAAAAAATCTTAAAGAAAAAAAATCACCAAAAACATTAAAAGAAAAAAAATGCCAAAAAAGTTTCAAACGAACAATAAAAAAAAAAAAAAAATCACAAAAATGTGTCTCTGTTTTTAGGTGCTGAACGTCGTCCGAAGGCTCTGCAACAAAGAGCACGCCAACTTAAACTGCAGCAGGTACTGACGCCACACACGCCAGTCGCACTGCGACACTAATGTTTCACAGCACAAGTCTGTGTGGTAGTCTGTGTTTTTCTACCATTTATCACACTAACAAGTACTGTGTGTGGATCTGCTGCCTAAACATTTCTGAATATTTTCATTAATTTTTCTTTTATTTAGTTATGCAATCATTCATTCATTTGTTCTTTTTTCTTTTATGTATTTCATTTTTTCTTTTGTAGTTTATTTATTTGTGTATTTTTCATGTATTT
>NW_024701774.1:0-783 GCF_008729295.1 Plectropomus leopardus | reverse complement strand
CACACAGGTGGGCTTAAAGGTTATGCATATGTAAACATGTGAATGTAAACATACACACATGCTGTATGGTATACTGGGTATGAAAAATCATTAAATGAAGAAACTACGTTCTGAAAAAAAAAACGTCTCAAACACACCGACACACACACACACACACAAATCAGAATGAAAGACCCTCAAACAGATAGAGACATAAACCCATGCATGAATGCTCATTCGTGCATGCGTGCAGCCACAGACACAAAGACACACACACACTGACACACACACTCATAGGAGGCCGTGGTCCATCCTCTGACCGGTCGGTGACCTGACAGCCCAGCAGCTGCTAGCTGTTTGATGTTTCACTATGAGGATCACATTTCATTTCCAGACTTGTCAGCCAATAGGAGACAGACAGAGAGACAGAGACAAACGGAGGCTCTTCCTCCTCTTTTTACTCTTTGCCACAGCGCCACCGACCAGACACCGTCAGGATCACCCTGACAGATTAACCACAGTGTGAATGGACTGTATCTGAGCTTATAGTTACTCTAGACGTGCTGGTTAATAGACACACATATTCATATCTTTGTACTGATGGTTTAAAATGTCAAAATGCAATTCATTAGAATTACCTTTATTACACAGTGTGTGAAGGCATATAAGGAATGGGACCTGGTTTTCTTTCATTGTTCTGATGTACTTTGACAGAAATACAGAGAACTGGAACAAGGACAACTGAAAGAAATTGAAGGAATAATTCTTCTTCTTCTTCTTCTTCTTCTTCTTCTTATTATTATT
>NW_024701773.1:0-619 GCF_008729295.1 Plectropomus leopardus | reverse complement strand
AATACTTTGTTTTAAAAAGTCTTTTTGCATTTTTAACTACTTTCGATATCTATGTGAGAAAGTACTGTACAATGCAATTAAAAAACTGGGAAAAAACTGAAAACTGGGGAAAAAAAAGAACATTTTTGCAGAAAATTTACGTGCGCAGTCGGTAGCAGGGAGAGATTCAAAACACGTCATAACACATCTATCACCATGGTTACTGGGATGTTATCGCCAGAGAAGTCTCAAGTCTTAACATTATGAAAGAAGTGGCATAATATCTCTCACTATCGGAGAATTAAGAAGAAAATGACCAATCTCAGCTTTGAGTGCGCAGCTTCTGTTCCCGCCAGCAGTTTCCCCGAGGCTACAGGGACCGTTTTTATCGTTTTCTGCTTTATTTAAAAGATCTGGAGGCGACAATAAGTCACTCTGTGATGTGTAATTTCATGGTCCATTGGCACTTATGGTGCATGAGATTTTCTTCCATTATTTAAATGAAAAGCTCACAGATTGAATTGTTGTATTTTTTCCTGCATGAATTTTATTTTATTACTTTTTCTGTCTTTCTTGATAGTTTCTGTTGTCTGTTACCTACCAAGGTACTACAGACATAAATCACCAGTCCTGCTAACTT
>NW_024701772.1:0-1271 GCF_008729295.1 Plectropomus leopardus | reverse complement strand
TTTGATAATTTTTTTTAGATATATTTAATTTTTTTTTTTATTTATTTTTTTTTTTTATTTGACGAATCTGCCGATACGTCATCAAGCGCGCGTGCCGGTTATGACAAAAGTGCTTCCCCGTAGCGGAAGCTGCGTTTACTTGTTTCCAGAGATTTCATCATTCTCCTCTCGCATTACGGCGGTCCATGCTTCGTAGCGCAGCATCAGCACTGCTGAGGACCAGCACTGAGATTTCCGCCCTCTGTCCGGTGTCTACGGTCCGGTTCGCTCGGCAGTCGCTCCGCTACCCGCCCAGAAACAGGCCGTTTTCAACGTCGGGCTGCTTGTGTAAGAAGAAGAAGAAAAGCCTGTGGCTGCAGCTGGCGGAAGGACAAACCATGGACGGCAACATTGAGGAGATTCTCGCCCCTTTGAGGCTCGCAGTCAAAGAGCAGGTAACACTTGTTATCTCGTTATCCTCACTGATATGGACTCAGGCGGTTTGTTTAGGATTAATTGTCTTTTTATGGCCTCTGAGTGGGTCGCAGTCAGCGTGTTAGCTTGCTGGGCTAGCCGGCTAACCCGACCGGCTTCTCTCTAAGCTGTCAATGAAAGAGGACAGCCATTACTGGCTAACTGAAGCTAGCTGGCAGTCATGTCTGCGCCCTTTGCCACGTTTCAGTGTGCTGCTGCTGCTGCTGCTGCAGCAGACAGTTGTGAGCAGGGTGGGGTTAACAGAAGAAGTTATGCAAACACTAAAATATCCAACAGCTTAGCTTATTGCATTTAAAAAAGTCCAGACTTGACTTGAAGTGCGGTCTCACAGGGATCCCACGGTCATGGAAAACCTGGAAAAGTCATACAATTCTACAATCTTGTTCTCCAGGCTTGAAAAAAGTCATGGAATCAATAAAAAAATAATTGAAAGTTTTGAAAAGGCATGTAATTTTTTTGTACCGATATTGTTTTTTCATGGCCCATACTGATTATTAATAGTTAATGAGCACGATAACTGATAATTGGAACCGATATGCATTTATTTAAAAAAAAAAAGAAAATCTTTATGTCAATATTTAGAATGTGGAATATAACAAACTCCAACATACATGTTTTAGCATGCCTTTAGCAAATATTTAATCAAAACTGAGGCTTTCAACATCATATACAGAAAGTCCACAGCAACTTTTTTATAAAGTCAAGTAAAATTTGAAATTAAAATGAATACATAAACATTTACAAAGTAAGAGTTCCTCCCATGCTGACACTTTCTTTGCACTTTATAATTAATTAAT
>NW_024701771.1:0-470 GCF_008729295.1 Plectropomus leopardus | reverse complement strand
CAGGAGTGTCTCAGTAGTAGTAATGTCTCAGGAGTGTCTCAGGAGTGTCTCAGTAGTAGTGATGTCTCAGGAGTGTCTCAGTAGTAGTGATGTCTCAGGAGTGAAAAGTTTCACGTTATAACGCGATAACTGATACTGTATATCAGCAGGAAAAGACAGCTAAAAGCGATATTTTGATGATTATATTGACTTTATACCACGTTTTTCTCCGGTTTAAACCTGGCAGTTTAGCGGGAACCCTGCCTGTCACGTGACTGTGACAGCCTTAAGTTTCTGTTCTGCAGAACAGGAAGTGAAGCGGCGCCCCGTCATGTGAGTCACCCACCGTGACTCTGCAGTTTACCTGGTGCTTTGATCCTCGCTAACTTGGATCGGTCTTCCAAAAAACTTGAAAGAGATAATGGAGCCGGTCGGGTCTGCGGAGGAGCCAGCAGAAACACAGAGCACCAGCCCCGCAGCCCAGATACAGG
>NW_024701770.1:0-744 GCF_008729295.1 Plectropomus leopardus | reverse complement strand
TTATAGTCTTCACAATGCTCAAAGATGCATAAATGTCTGTTTATTTTGTGTTTTAGGATTTGTTTTTGAAAGCAGCTGCAGCGTCTCGGCAGGTTTATCGATCGTCCTGCGACCCTCTGAGAGGCCGCGGGCCGCAGGTAGGACACCCCTGCTTTACATCATACTGAGGTGAAGCTCCTCCCCCAAAACAATGTGTATGATAATCAGTGACTCGTGAGAAAAACATGATTTCTCCAACAATCAGTCTTAAATTTAGTTAAAAATGATCTTGAAAATATCTGTAAATTCAGATGTCTGATGACCTGCAGACAAACTGAGAAAGAAAAACAGACAGAATATTTAAAAAGTCAAAAAATAATGTGGAAAAAATAGTAAAAAAAAAAAAAAAAAAAGAAAGAAAAAAGCAAAAGAGAGGAGGGAATTAAAAAAACTGGCATGTTTTACTATAAATACATTTTCAGAGTTGTCGGATGTAGATCATTTTGTGATCTAATGTGATTTAATTGTTTTTTCTGTCACTCGTCTGTGATCAGCAAGATTAAAACGAAAAGAAAAAGGTGAAAGGTGACGAGAAAATGACCTAACATTTTAAAAAGATATAGAGGGAGAAACATTCAATTAATATTAAATAACCAGAAAAAATACACTTAAAAATATATTTTTAATCAATATTCTATATTTAAAATTAGATTATGGAAAAAATGTTTATTCTTCTAACATTTTATCCAATTTTTTCCCTTTTTT
>NW_024701769.1:0-803 GCF_008729295.1 Plectropomus leopardus | reverse complement strand
TTTTTGGGTTTATCCCCTCTGTCCTTTCTTATTGCCTTCTGCCCATGTTTTTGCTGACTGCAGCTAACTTTGCTCAAACTAGGTCTCCTTAAAAAAAAACATCCCCGTCCCAGATCTGTCCTCTGCACCGTCTTAACCCTCTGAAACCTGAGAAAATTGTCTTGAGTGTACTATTTTATGTACTTTTACATCAGTAAAGAATCTGAATACTTCCTCCATCACTTGCTGCCAGTAACAGTAATGTAGGCCATCGCTGTCATGTGTTTGGCTGTGAGGTAAAACACAGTTGTCACACACACAAACACACACGCGCGCGCGCGTGCGCGGTATATACACAGTTTAGCATAAACCATCAGTGAGTCTCGGAGGAGGTCAAAAGCATTTTAGTGGACGCACATCACCATCTAGTGGAATAATATTTGAGCAGCAGCTAAAAAAAATCATGAACCCAAACTGAGAGAATCAGAGCCAATAATAGCTGCCCTAGTTTCTGTTTGCTGTGATCACACACACACACACACACACACACTATTAGCCTGCAGGACAGTCGTCATTGATGTATTTCTGAGAAATATTTGCCGTTTTAATTATGATTTATTGTAACAGTAGAGGGAGCAGGGGAGGCCGGCACCACTAACGCAGCTGGTTTTATATAAAATGGAAATATGGACCACGTCTCATCACTATTCACCAAATATTTATTTATCTATTTAGTCGTTCCAAAAGATGAGTTAAATGAGAGGTAATAAATACCCATTAAAAGCAGCAGTGAAATGGGTCACTAAAATCTAAGAATAAGCATG
>NW_024701768.1:0-994 GCF_008729295.1 Plectropomus leopardus | reverse complement strand
CCTCTCCTGTCCCCTCTCCTGTCCCCTCTCCTGTCCCCTCCCCTGTCTCCTCTCCTGTCCCCTCCCCTGTCCCCTCACCTGCCCCCTCTCTCAGCAGCCGGGTCTCACCTGCAGGACGGCGGTGGGCGGAGTCAGGGCTCACCTGCTGTGAAAAGTCTCAGAGCTGAAAAAACAACAGAAAAACACCATCATGAACTGCAGATATGAGGTACTTTTACTGCATTTAATACAAGGTCAGTCTTTCTCCACCGTCTTCTTTCCCAGTTACCATGAGTGCACAGAGTACTGGGAGTACTGGGAGTGATCTCACACAGACGCAGTGAAACATACTTTACGTATATTAAAATAACACATTTTACTTTTATTATCAGCTGTTTTTTTTGATAATTATGTAAATAAAAGATCTTACCAGGTTTTTTCGGTTTCTTCCAGGTGTTGCTGATGTGTTTGTGTTCTGTGCTCCATCTACCTGCGGCCTCCACTTCCTGTCACCTGTGCCCCCCAAAAAACAAACCAGGAGAGCTAATGAGCGCCACCCAGTGTCCAGAATAAAACTGCAACAAGCATCAACACAAAATATCATAACATAAACATAAACGGCTCCGACGCTTCAGTTTCTCTTTCATGCTTCATTTTTACAATAACAAATTAAGAATTTACAACAAGATTAACGCTTTGACACATGGGAATTAGCAAAAAAAAAAAAGAAAATAAATCAATAAATAATTAAAAAGACCCCAAAATTAGCAAGACTTTAGTAAAAAATATCCTATGCTAAATGTTTTTGCATCATTTCTGTCCAACCTGGTCATCACTGTTTTTTCCAAAAAAGAATTCAAACCTCTTCGAAAAAATAAAATTTAGTTTTAGAAGAACACAGAAAAGAAGAATGAGGTCTATCCAGGTTTCAAAGGGAATGAAAACGAAATGCATTAATATTAATAATTATCATTAAATCCTAATATATTACTAAAACACTCACAAAAAAACATAA
>NW_024701767.1:0-667 GCF_008729295.1 Plectropomus leopardus | reverse complement strand
AAAAATAAAAAAAAGTAAATAAATAAAAGTCACCTTTTGACCTTCGTCGTGGTGGTGAGACCAGGAGTGTCCAGTAAAATCTGCAAAAAATGTACGTTAGTGTTTGTTTTCTTAAAATGCGTCACTCGAGTCTGACGGCGGAGACGTGAGAAATGTCTTACTATCTGTGTGGCGTCTTCTGTCAGGACGCCCATCGAACGCGTCCGTGTCGTGTGAACTTTCTTGGACACAGCAAACACCTTTAAGAGACAACAGTTAACTTTTCCAGGACTTTTCAAGGATCAAACATATCAAATTCAGACTTAATTTCGGTTATGTGGCGTGGAGAGAAAATTACTGAACATGACGGTGAATAAAATGTTGTCAAACATCGACGCACGTTAGAGCCACGTGACGTCTGCAGCTGCAGAAAATTCATTTTTCGTTATTGTTTCATTCTGTGGAAAGTTACCCACGCAAGATTCATTTTAATACCAACAACAAAATGTTTTTAATTCTCCAAAACTTTCAATGATTTTTAATCCTTTGAGACCTGGAAGTATTTTGAGCTCTGAAAAATTTAGTTTGATTTCTTTAGAAAAACATGGAAAAAAACAGAATGAGCAACTTTACAAGAAATGTTCTGCAAATTAAAAGAATTTAGTAGAAAATTATATTTAAAAAGCTC
>NW_024701766.1:0-644 GCF_008729295.1 Plectropomus leopardus | reverse complement strand
TGTGATGTGATCTTAGTGTATCATTTTCATTGTGGTTGCAGAACAAATGCCGTTCATTTTGCACAGCTCTAAAATAAGACTCGAGTTTCTTGAAACTCAGTGTGGATTGTGACTCAACTTTCCTTCTAGTCACACAGAGTGCTCTGGTTTTTCTCTGATTTAAAGGAAGTGGTACTGACTGAAACCCTCAAAAAGTAGCAGGGAGTTAACAGCTTGGCATGTTTTTCTCCTTAAATTTAAGTCCATCAAAGCTTCAACCACAGAAATCTTTACTAATAAATAAGTAAGGGAAATTAACTTTCTTATCCGACATATCAAATTAATCATATATACCAGCGTTTAACACCATATTACCCTCCAGAATTGGCACAGAGCTCAAGGAGCTGGGATTTAACACCTTACTATGCAGTTGACTTCCTGAAATGCAGACCCCCAAGGGGTGACAGTGGGCAGATACACCTCTTCCATTATCATTCTTAACACAGGAGCACCCCAGGGCTGCGTTCTAAATCCCCTGCTGTACTCCCTGTGCGCACATGACTGTGTAGTCAATGTTGACTCCAACACCATCTTCAAGTTTGCTGATGACGCAACTGTAGTGGGCCTGTTCACAGATAATGATGAAAAGGTCTACCTGCAGCAGA
>NW_024701765.1:0-607 GCF_008729295.1 Plectropomus leopardus | reverse complement strand
AGTTTTTCACAGGTTCTTCCACGAGACTTGAGGATCATTTGATAAAAAAAACAACAACACATTAATCATTTGAATATTTAACTTATACAACTTAAAATCATCAACTCTGTATAACTTATTGCTCTAACTTCCATAGAGGTTTCATTAAGGTCAGTGCTGTGACATGACATAGAAATTGAGGCCTGTGAGTATGAGTGTGTCCATCTTTAACAGAAAATCAAAGAAATGTTTGTGCTTTCTTATGACTTATTATATTAATGATTATGTTAAAGATTTATTTATTCATTATTTACTCCAAACAAATCCACTGTTACAAACTTTAAAAAGTGAAATGCTGCCAATGTGGTCACGTCTTACCTGTCTATGATCAGCAGGTTGGCCCCTAAATCGTTGCACTTGGTGAAAGCCTCGTGCCAGGTGGTCAACAGATTGATATTACTGACCATCCAGTAACAACTGCCAGCGAAGCTCTGCCAGCCAGGAGGGCAGATGGCTGGAGGGGAGTTTTAGAGGAACAACAGCAAAAGGTTAGAGGGAGAAGAATCTAAACAATACTGTTATGCTGTTGTAATGAAAATAAGAGATATCGTGTTATCCTTACTGTTGA
>NW_024701764.1:0-713 GCF_008729295.1 Plectropomus leopardus | reverse complement strand
CTAAGCACGAATGGGTGGGTCTACCTGTCAATCAAAATACTACAACTTCCGGTAGTGTTTACTTCAGTTGTTTCTTCGCGGAACGCAGTCCGGAAGTCCGTCTGAAAAACGGCTAAAATAACTTTAAAATGTGTTTTATTTTAACCTGCGTCATTGAAACGTTTAGAAAACTGCGTTACAAATGTCATTGGTGTTGAATTCAGTCTTCGGCTCATTAATTAATACTGATTTCCGTCGAAAAGTTAGTTTTACAGACACCAAATGTCTCTGTCCCTCTCACACTTCAGCCCGGTCGTGGGGTTTTATTTCCTGATGTTTGAGAGCCGGGCAGTCGGTCAGGAAGCCCGTCTGAAAAACAGCAAAAACGACTTTAAAGTGTGTTTATTTGAAACCTCCGACCACTTAAATGTTTTCAAAACGGCTTTACAAACATTTTTAATTTTAAAGTCAGTCTTCGCCTCATTAAATTACTACCAATTTCCGTCGGAGAAGAAAATGTTTTTTTTTTTAAAATGTTTTCCTTTAATTATTCAGGGGATTTTTTAAAGAAGCTGTTCTGGCATTTTTTTTTTGTTTTCTTGACACGTTTTTTTGGTAATTTTTAATGAAAATCTTGGCAGTTTTTATTTTTACTTTAAAAGTTATTGACTTTCTTTAAAAAAATAGGAAATTTTAAAATCCAGCAATTTCAGTTTTAACATATCCTAGCAATG
>NW_024701763.1:0-719 GCF_008729295.1 Plectropomus leopardus | reverse complement strand
CACAAAGCCTCAGCAGAAACTCACCCTCTGTAACTGTGACCTCAAACGCCTGGTACGAATCAGGTAAAAACCGTCTTTCCAAACCGCACCTGTACCGTCCTGAGTCGGACGTGGTCAGCCGAGCGATGCTCACATGCAGGACTGCAGAAAAACTTCCTGCATTATATTCGATGCTGTATCTGCCGCTCTGAGCTCTGTCGCCGTCTGTTTCAATGAGGACGTCTTCCTCCCGACACTCGTCCTTACAGAGGAACTTTCTCCTGCCAAAGAGGCTGAAGCGACACGCAACCAGGACGCTTCCTCCCTCCGTGCGGACGAACTGAGAGTTTGCACCGTCGAGCTCGCTGTTTCCGTCGCACAGAGCTGTTGAAAACAAGAGCGGGAAAAGTTATGATCGGGGCGTAATGTGTGGCAACTTACTGTAAAACAGTAGTTTAGAGTACACACATCTACAGGCCCGCGCACAGAGACTTACGGCGTCTGCGGGCGCGTGCCCGAGCGGGTGACGTGTGGTTTAGCGCTTCGCTAACTTGCACTGCCCTCTAAAAAAAAAAATAATCTTGAGGCTCTTTTAGACTTTTTAAATACCACTGAAGTGGATGGCTTGAGTCTAGATTGTGAAATGAATCGTTTTGCTCACAAAAAATTATCCACTGATTTACAGACATCTCTTTCCCGATGTAAGTTAATGGAGCGGTGAAAAGGATGATGTTTATATA
>NW_024701762.1:0-919 GCF_008729295.1 Plectropomus leopardus | reverse complement strand
TGTGTCTCTTTTGGGTGATTTGTGTCTTTTTTGCTATTTTGTATCTCTGTGGGGTAATTTTGTGTCTTTTTTTTTGTATTCCTGTGGGCTATTTTTTTGTCTTTTTTTTGTCATTTTCTATCTCTGGGGTTTTTTTGTCATTTTGTATCTCTGTTGGTTAATTGTATGTCTTTTTAGTAATTTCATATCTCTATGAGTTAATTTTGTGTCTTTTTTCTGGCCAGTTTATATCTGTGGGGCAATTTTATGTCTCTAATTAGTTATTTTATGGTTCTTTATCTTTGCATCTCTTTGTGGTTATTTTGCGTCTCTTCTCAGTTAATACATTTTAATTTTGGGGGCCCTTGACTTTGTGTCCAGTATGCCCATTCAGTTGTCCGTCCATGGTGAGTGGTGAAATAAAACTAAAAGTAAATACATTTGGTCTAGTATAGATTCAAGATACTTGTACTCTACTTGAATGCAGGACTTTTACCCGTAGTGAAGTATTTTGTCAGTCTGGCATTAGTACTTATACTGAATTAAAGGATCTAAATACTTCTTGCAACCAGCGAGAGTCTCCTCGTGCTGTAATATATTCTCACAGCGACCTCATCTGTCTGTTATTTCTGTCATGCGCATTACAAAGTGCAATCTCACCACTATGGAAGTGGCCACTGTAGACTCCCAGAGGGACCAAACCTTTATTTATAATAGATCCACGGATTTAACAGCAGCTGCAGCAAGTTAGCACGAGTTAGCATACCGGAATAAGAGACATGGACCTTCAAAATAAAACGTGTGGCTTCACATTGATGCAATGCTCTTTCAAAGTTTATATTTGGATAATGTGCATTAATCCTTTGAGCCTACTTTTTTTTTTGTTTTTAATTCTTTGTAAACTGGTTTTCAGATACAAGACATTTGCATTGGAGAATTG
>NW_024701761.1:0-4585 GCF_008729295.1 Plectropomus leopardus | reverse complement strand
AAAAAAAAAAAAAAAAAAAAAAAAAAAAAAAAAAAAAAAAAACAGTATATATATATATATTTTGAAGACAGTTTGTGGGACATTTATTGCCAAGTCAGTCATTGCCTTTTCCCCGTCATGTTTACGAAACAAATCAAACCAACTGGCTCAGTTTCAAACGGTCAAATACTTTGCAAAAGTCGTCTAAACGCAGCACAAGACAACTGCGCCAGGTTTCAAAGGGTTAATGCCTCCTCCTCCTCCGTGTTCTGGCCTCCACATGCTGCTCCTCTCTCCTCCACCAGGAGGCGCCGCACAGCAGCTCCGCAGCCGGAAACGCTCCATCAAGAAAGCCTCTTCTGCGCACGCGCGGCCTCCTTTCTTCCTTTCCGACGCTCGAGCGAAAGAGACAAGATGGGCCACCAGCAGCTCTACTGGAGTCACCCCAGAAAATTCGGACAGGGATCCCGATCCTGGTCAGTCCTGCCCTCAACACGTCTGTTATCGATAAATGTGCTAAAACGCATCACTTTAGAGCCGTTTGTGACACCCGATATTTAAGAATTTATCAGTAAACTATCACCGCATGGAAGCTGCTCCCGAGCCAATATGGCGGCGGAGGATGCACCGTGCTAACTGCTAACTAGCATTGTGTTTAGTTAGCCGCTCACCGTCTCTGAAGCGAAAGTACTTTCAATAAAGCACCAGAAAGCTAAAAAACACATTTAAATACAAGTTCTCGAGTTGCTATGTGTACGTTTAATTAGTTGTAAAATTGCTATATTAACTTTATCGGAGCTAATTTTGCTAACGGTTAGCCGAGATGCTCAAACAGCTACATACTGAACTCCCGCACTTGTAGTTTGTATTATGGACTTAAACTAAACTTATGTTACGTTTTCTTGTAAAGATGAAAGTAATAAATTGATTTCTTTCTCCTCACAGCCGGGTATGCTCGAACAAACACGGTCTGATCCGTAAATACGGACTCAACATGTGCCGCCAGTGCTTCAGGCAGTACGCTAAAGACATCGGCTTCGTGAAGGTAAATTACACCGTCCGCTCATGTCGAAATGGAAACTTTGTAACTTGAGTAATTTAGCTTTATTTCTGTCAAAAACACGGCGATCAGGCAGCGAGCAGCTGAAGAAGAAATGACACAGATATAAGAAAAAAATCACCTGAAAGTTAACATCAGCATCACATAAATAAATGGACAAAAAATCAAAACAAAATTGGGAATGTTTAAAAATTAGAAAAACAAGCATCAGATCTGATTTGAATTGTTAAAAGTATTATAAAAACAAAACACAGTTCTCTGAAAAAATTTTGCCCAATTTTTTAAAAACATAATTTTCTGAGTTTGATAATTTCTTGCAGTTTTCAGGATGGTTCATGCAAAGCTGCTCATTACCTTTCCCCCATATCTATAAAAGAAAAACGTTTTCATAGGCTCAATTGCTTGTATAAGTGTCTGAATACTTCATCAGAAAACTGATACTGATTCAGGTGTTCAGGAGTCACTTGACTGTTAGGTAATACATTTTTAAATGTCATAATAAAATGTTAGCTTTGGTTTGAGCAAAGGTTTGTTGTTAACATCTTTGCACATTGATTAATTCTACAACACAATTTTCACTTGTTTAAACTTAAAGTCAGGAACTTAAATGTTTCCACGTAGGAAGTTTCATGAGTAGTAATGTAGAGTATCATTGCAGGAATTCTGCTCCTTTGTTCAGTGATGCACTCATTGTTTAGCTGAAAACTGTTTATGTGGTGATTAAAGAATAAAACTGCTATTATCATGTCGCCTTAACTAATGCCTTTATCGCTTTATTTTCACGCAGCTGGACTAAATGTCACGTCCTCAGACGGGTTCAGTGATCCATAAAGGACTGGCCAAGATGGGATGATTCAGCACTGCTAATAAAATGTGTTTTTTTGTCCAAGCTAAATCTCTTGTGTTCATTCATGCATTGTTTTCTACACATTATAAAATCAAAGGTTGTTATCAATGTTTGGAAAAGAAATAAACAAAAGATTTGAATGCCAAAAAGTAAACAGAAGTCAACATAAGATACTTAGATTTATTGTCTGTGGTCACTCTCAGATTACCCTCATAACATCTCTTGGCTGTCTATTCAAATAATTTTTGGGTTACATGCTGTGGTGTTTGCAGGTCTTAAAATGTCAGTTATATTTACATAAATTTTAATTTGTGAGCTCTGAATTGTCACAAATACTCAATATAATTTCACTTATCCATCTTTTTTTTTCTTTTGGTAAAAACGCCAGATTCATCTGTGTGTAAATCCACATTTCTGACAATACACACTATATACTTGCACTTAAGTGTTGGCAAAAATGTAGATGACCTTGATAATATTCCTAAGAAAGCCTTTTGGTAAAAAAAAATTCTTGTAAAGGTCTATAAAAAGCATCAAAATTATGTGTCTGGTATCTGTAGACACACCTGCCAGTCCAGTGTACAGCACAGTGTCTGCAACCATGCAGCTAGTTGTAGTTTCAAAACATACTGAAAGGAAGATATTTATTGCATGCCTGTTATGTAACAAATTAACAAAAATATATTTAAGTCGTATCTGTATACTGCTGCATAATAAGATGATAACATCCCAGGAGAGCTTAAGGCTACGTGTGAATTTTTTTAATTTTAATTTTATTTATTTAAATAAAAAATAGATTGAAGAAAACAGCAGAAAGTGAAATTATGCTGTAGTTAAAATACTGAAAAACACAGGAAATGACTTGGTATGTATTTTGTCAAATTTATCAACATAAAATAGTCAATGGCCTTCACAAAGTGTATTGTAACGTCCTGAACTTTTACCGTTTGTATATTGTGGAAATTGTTTTGATTTCTTTCAAAAATCATTAGCAAAAAAATGTGAGAAACAATAACAAACAAAATTTACCATGGCAACGTGCTGAAATAAAAAAAGTGTATATGTTTTGTACATTATATATTTTTCCGTAACATTGTTTTATATATAGAATTATTACACTTATACTCTTCTGGACACCTTCCCTATTTAAAAAAATATCTTTTAAAATTAAGTTTTGGTAAATCTTGCAATTTTTGGTAAAGTTGCTCATTTTCTTTTTTCCCCATGTTTTCAGAAGAAATCAAACCAATTTGCTCAGTTTCCAAAGAGTTTGAAGGGCTTGTGAAACGCATCTGAATGCAGCACAATAAAACCGATGCTGATCCAAGTTTCAAAGGGTTAAATCCTGACCCCAACTAAGCTAACACTGAAATTAACTGAAACTGAACTAAAACAAAAAATAAGAGCAAATGAGCTGAAGTCCACTATGGAAACTAAACTGAACTGAAAACAAAAATAAAAAAAAAAAATGAGAAAAAAATAATATATTAACTGGCGCCAAACTGGACACCTTGTATGCCAAATGTGCATGCTAGAAATTAAATTTTTAAGCTGCATTTTGTGATAAAGATGTCACATTTCTGTATTAACCCTTTAAAACCTGGATCAACATCAGTTTCCCTAGGCTGCATTCAGACACCTTTCGCAAGCATTCATATCTCTGTGATCTGAAAAGAAAAATGGTTGAATTCCCTTTGAAAACTTTGGAGAAAAGAAATGAGCATTTTGGCAGAAATGTCTAAAAAATTGCAGAAAAAAAAACTATTTTCAGGTCATTTTCTTTCTTTCTTTCTTTGAATTACAAATTTCTTGCTATTTTTTGGACCATTTTGTGTGAAGTTGCCCATTGGCTTCTTCCCATGTTTCTGAAAGAAATCATGCCAATTTTCTCAGATTTTAAAGGGTTAATGACCCTTGAATTAAGGGATATTTGGGGAGCTGTTTTCCAAAAGAAAAAAAAGGCAGCACAATTGATCCCTGCAGCTGTGCATAATTATAATCTGCACTGCAGTTAATTCATTTCTAAGTCAGCGTGTTCTCACATGAAACCGCATTACCTCTCCTCACACCCAGGAATTGCAAACACGCTGAGATATGTTTTTTTTGGTAAGAAATGAATGAAATCTGATCGGTCCCCTGCAGTGTGGCTAATTGCTTGGTGCCTTCTTCTATCTGCAGCTACCAAACTTTATCGTGTGAGCTCAGCACAATCACATGTTGACTCGCAGGCTGAGAATGTGTTTTATGTTCTCTTAAATCTGTTTTCATCGATACACGTCCATCGGCAGCAGGGGTGCAGATCCATATATAGACTTTAGTCAGGATTTACTAAGTGATTCATGTCTGTTTTTGTTTGCCTTCCTCCAAACAGAGGGTTAAGTTTGAAGCACTAGATGGCAGCAGCACGTCGCATTCATGATTTAAGACCAGAGACAATGAAAACAGCAGTGAGAAATTCTTTAATAACAATAATAATAACAAGTTGTTTTTACACCTAATCATGCAGTTACAGAAACTTAATTTCAGTGAGTGTGTGGTTAACCTTTTGAAACCTAAACAAATTGGAACACTTTCTTTAAGTCATCAGAGCAGGATGATGTGCAACTTAACAAGAAGTGGCCCAGAAATTTGAAAGAAATTAGTAAAAGTTACAAGAAATGCTTGAAAATAAAATAAAATAAAAATAAATTTAAAAAAAA
>NW_024701760.1:0-700 GCF_008729295.1 Plectropomus leopardus | reverse complement strand
GACCGGAAGTCGCACCCGTTAAGGAGGAACCAAAATCTACCACAGCAGATCAGCCTTTGGCACAGTGATCTTTCACCCTTAGTTTGGTAAGTCCAAAAACTAGTTCGACGTTTTAATACACTATCCTACCAAATTAAGCGAAAACAGGCCGGCGATGCTCCGCTAACGTGCCTTTAGAAGTGTGTTTTTACCGTTTGTTGATGTCACGATAGCTTAATAATAAGTTAATGTTAGCCTGCTAGCTTAACCGAGCCCCGGTTGTGAATTCACGGATTTAAAAATGTATTGATATTGAGCGAATTCAGAGTCTTTATTGAAAACGTTTAACTCGTTTTACCACCTTGAGGATTTACTGGTAATTCGGCATCTGTTCTATGTACGTTGAAGTTAAATTTAGGCCAACACCCTCCATTTACCGCTCACTGTGTTTTGGCAACATGGACGATTTGACGTATCCTCCGCTGGTGTCACGGGTTCAATGTTTGCTGCTGTAACGGCGTGTTTGTGCTTCTCGTTTTTAAACATATGCCGAATTACCCGTCAGATCTGTTACTACAGTCAAGTTGTCAAAAAGGTCAGTAAAGTTGGACACACTAGCAGTGCCACGCTAATTAGCTAATATTGATGTATTTTGGATAGAGTTTGGCGCTCTGAATTACGCAAATATTGAGCACATTTGCCTACGAAAATTAGCCAGTGC
>NW_024701759.1:0-973 GCF_008729295.1 Plectropomus leopardus | reverse complement strand
ATTTTATTTTTTCCCCCTTTTTTCCAGGTAGTTTTCATGAAACTTTTATTTACTAAAGTCTTGCTAATTTGGGGGCCGTGTGTTGTAAATATGCTTATTGTCTTCTCCCTGAAATAATATAAACTAATCTGCATTTTTCCAGGTTACTTCCTTATTTGTTTTTGTTTTGTTTTGTTTTGTTTTTTAACTTTTTTTGTTCATTTTTTTATTATTTTAAGGTTGTTTTATTGAAACTTCTTCCTCTTTAAAAAAAAAGATTTATTTATTTATTTTTTTTTTTAATAAATATCTTGCTTTTTTGGGGGCATGTGTTGTTAAGTCGCTCATTGCCTTCTCCCTGAAAGAAACCAAACCAATCTGCTCGGGTTTTAAAGGGTTAAGTGACTCCTGGAAGTCAGCCAGCGGACAGACACGGAGGTCACTGAGGCAATAAACACAGAGCTGATGTCCTCTGTGATCAGGACACATGGACCTGAGGTGCGTCTCTGATCAGCCGTCTCCCCTCACCTTTATAACGCACGCTCACACGCTCAGGAGATTTTCTGCACTTCAGCAGAGTGTGAATGTTGAATGTTGAATGTCGACAGCGAACACTCGCTGAAATGTTTATGAGGCAAAAACAAGGAGTTTGCTTTTCTGTCCGCTGATTTCACAGCATGAAGGTCCTCTGTTTAAACTGCTCACAGGTCCACACTGAAATATCAGCACACCTCGGAGGATTAATCTATCAGTCCAAGACATCAGGGCCCCTCGGCTGTGGATCGACCTGCCTGAGGAGATACGGCTGCAGAATCACACACTTCTCTTAAATCCTTCCTAAAACCAGTTTTTACAGACTTACTTTTATGTGATGTCATCTTTTAATTTGTCTTTTTATCTTTCAATGTATATTTCTATTCTGTCTTGATCCTACTTGATCCTACTTATTATTGTTGTTGTTGTTGTTGTTGTTATAATTATTATTATTGTAAGT
>NW_024701758.1:0-862 GCF_008729295.1 Plectropomus leopardus | reverse complement strand
TTTATGCTGATCTAGGACAGGGGTCCCAAATGTAAAACAGCCTCTCTGTGATCTTAGTCAGTGACGTTACAATCATATTTAAATATCACTACACAGCACTTAAGTTAGAAATGCAACTTCCGAGCTATGTATTCCACTCTGTCTCTCTGTATATGCACCTGCAGTTGGTGGAATCTACACAGTGATCCAGACCAAAGCCAAGATCACTGTGGATGAATGGGGGGAGAACTACTACATGATGGGGCCCTACTTCGAGCACAACTTTAAGACCCAGGTGGAGGGCTGTGAGCCGCCCAACCCCGCCATCAGGAAGGCCATGGACGCTCTCATCCACAACGGCTGCCAGGTAGGAGACAGTGAGTGTTTGTGTGTGTTGGACAAAGTGTGTTATTTCTAATGTATGTCAGGAAGTGGTTCATTCTTGGGTAAAGAATTGGGCTTGTATTCATTGCCCTTACATAGATTTTAGGGGGTGTAACCTCTGTTAAATGCTTATTTATACTCACGTGGGATTCATCGTGGAGCACAACTGGGTAAGACCATTTTTGGATGGTTGGAAATGTTAGGGGGCCCCTGGAGTTTACTTCTCTTATTTTTTTTCTCTTAAAAGAAAATTAAGGGAAAATCAAGAAAATGTTGCTTCTTAAGGCCCATTGTTATATATATTTGGGTAACACTTTTGAATTATGTAACATCTCATAAGATAGTAATCTATACTCCTGATCCTTTTTTTAGTATCTATCTAGTTTTTTTGTTTAGTATCTAAGGTATCAATATGTTCTTCAAAATATCGTAAATGAAAACTCTTATAGTTTTGTTTGGTTCATTTGATTATCAGATTCACTAAGTTAAGTAAGCTCTA
>NW_024701757.1:0-888 GCF_008729295.1 Plectropomus leopardus | reverse complement strand
AAGTGCAATTGATGACTGGCTGTCATCAATTTAAAAAAATGTTAACTATTGCAAGTCAAACAATCTCATACTTTTCTGCAGCCAACTCTATAAAAAGCCAAAGACAAAGCTGTGTATATCAAGTAAACATAATAATAAAAACATTACTTATGTTCAGCAAACAACTAAATGCCAAAAAACAAATAGATCCAATAACTATTTCAAAGAAATCATTATTATATGTTATAAAACGGTGAATTAGTTTATATCATCTGATAATTCAAGCAGTTTTCAGCGTGAGATTTGTCAATAATCATGAACGGGTGTGGGTTATTGACAGGAAAGATGTTAACAGGTTAGTTAGTAACATGTGTAGTAACATGTGTAGTAACGTGTAACACACCCCGTGTCCATGTTTTGGGCGCCAGGGGGAGCGGGACATTTAAAAGCAAAGCCTACTATTCTTATAAGTGTGCAATTTGATACAGCTTTAAACACAAAAAACTATTTCAGCTTAAATTTGAATCAGTTGGGCACGCTGAAGTGCAAAAAAACCCCAAAACATGGAGCATGTACATTTCCGTTGCAAATATAACGTTAGTCTTTCATGATGGTTCAGCTTCTAATATTGCGAAGATAAAGGCGGCACATACGGAACAACAACAGCGCTGTAGAAAATGCATCAATGGCGTTTTTGCTAACATACTAATACACTTTTACATACCCACAATCTTTGAAAACACACAGCTCTCAGTCAGAGCTGCGAGGCTGCTCGTTGGTTGCTATCAAACTTTTGAAACCCGGAAGTGTACGCCTCTTCTTCTTCTTCGTGGAAAACCGGAGCAAAGTTGATGTTATTTTGCCCACCAGTGACACCAGTGACACCAGTGACAGGACCATAGACTGTAT
>NW_024701756.1:0-935 GCF_008729295.1 Plectropomus leopardus | reverse complement strand
GTCATTAGTTTTGACACTCAATCTTTTCTAGATTGCCCACTGAAAGAAATATTCACCAGAACACCAAATATGGATTTCCCCGTCACTGAAAAGAGTTTTCCCCAGCAAACACTCTTTTCCCTCTGTTTGAGTAAATAACTGTAAGAATTAAGTCTTGTTATTTTCAAAAAATATCTCAGTTATCTTGGCATTTGAGATCCTGTCAGTCAAATCGGAGAGTGAAAATCAGAAACTGGCTGGTTCCATACCGCGCTGGTCCTTGTGTCTTCAGCTTTAGATAACGAAGAGAGTCCTCACGCTGCTTTGGCTGTCAGAATGTGAACAGTCTGAATGTGAAAGCCTAACCCCCACGGCAGCCGGAAAGGTAAAACTCCCTTTTTTTTTTTTTTTTTTGATGTTATGAAGAATTCATTTTCTAATAGGCTCAACGTCGTGTAATATTGATGGATCCGCTGACCCAGTTTGAGAGTCCTCCATCCCAGTGGCAAACAGCGGGGTTAAGGCAGCATGAATGCCTCGGAGCTAGCCTCAGGCTGGAGGAGGTGGGGGGGGTGGCCACCTGCCTGTCTGTTCCAGGGCCAGAGCTGGATGAGGGACGTGGTAAACACTTGTACCCATACCTGCTTCATAAGGACAGTTTAGCATGAAAACTCCTCAGTCTTTCTGTCTGCAGCCAGAATTTACAACACAGCACTGCTTGAATGACACTTCTGTCCCAGCTTTACTCTACATGTCATGTCTTCACTGCAGACTGAAGCCTCTGTGACCAAACAAACTTTCAGCTTTCAATGTCACAATAAAGCAGATGAGGCAAACCGTAAAGAATATGAATGGCGAGGACATCTACAGCACCTCATGGCCGAATCTGAAGAGATCAGTGTACCATAAAGAATGCAGCACACTTTGATTTGCCTTTAATAGTCAACAGAACATAT
>NW_024701755.1:0-656 GCF_008729295.1 Plectropomus leopardus | reverse complement strand
GTCCACTGCAGTGGACTGAGCCTGACACAGGTCTGTGTGTGTGTTTGTGTCTGGTTTCCATGGTGTTGTGGGGACTGTCCTCCATGTGAGGACATCAAGTCATCACAGTGAAACTGATTTTTAGCTCAATATTTAAAAACATAGAAACATGTTGGTATTTTACGTTTCTACAAACCACAAATACATTACGTTTCTTTAAAATGAGACGCCTCTCAATGTGATCACTGCTGCCTTCATGTGCTCCTTGTAAATAACATATTAACTGTATTGGAGTTATGAGCACGTTAACGGCTCCCAAAGTCGTAATTCCGAGTCGGAAATTGAGAAATTTCAATGATCCCGGAGTTGTTGAGTTTCCCTTCACTGCCAGTGTTTATGCTAAGCTAGGCTAATCCCCTCCCTGTATGTTTGCTGCAGTGAGGACAAAGTTTAGTTCTTTCAGCTGATCAGGTGTTTGTGTCCTCAGGTACCTGTCGGCCTCCCCAACGCCTCCGTCCGTCTCTTCCTGGACAGAAACCTGCTCAGCTCGCTGCCCGCTGACTCCTTCTCCGCTCTGCTGCTTCTCCAGGAGCTGGACCTGTCGCACAACCAGGTAACCAGCACACACTGCACCTCCTCTTCACCTCCTCTTCACCTCCCCATCACCTCCTCTTCAC
>NW_024701754.1:0-824 GCF_008729295.1 Plectropomus leopardus | reverse complement strand
CTGAATCCTCCAGAGTGGGTTTAATTTAGACATTTTTTCAGTAACAGTTTAAAGATAAATACTTAAAAAAAAACACTTAAAGTTTTATTTAACTTTTTTTTTTTTTTTTACATAAGTGATATGTTTTACCACATTATTTCTTGCATTTTGGGAGGTTTTTATTAATATTCAAACATAAACTTCTTCCTACTCCTTTTCTGGCATGTCGATGCTTGTAAATAGAATTTATTTTGTAACATTTTTTTTTTACTTAATTCTGTTTATTTGCTGCAACTAATTTAA
Source organism: Plectropomus leopardus (assembly GCF_008729295.1). Taxonomy (NCBI): domain Eukaryota; kingdom Metazoa; phylum Chordata; class Actinopteri; order Perciformes; family Serranidae; genus Plectropomus; species Plectropomus leopardus. The sequence continues at coordinate 542 of NW_024701754.1, read as the reverse complement.
CTTTTTGTTTGTTTGTTATTTTATTATCACATGTCTGAAATACATTTTCATTTATTCCTTCATAAATACATAGGAAATTTTAAAGGTTAGTTATTGTTAAGGTGTTTTAAAATCTGAAGCAGTATTTCAAAAAACAATTTTAATAAAATTAGGAGAAATGTACTGATGTTAATCTCGCTGCGAGGATAGCTGAACCGAGAAGACAAATTTTTTATTTTTTATTTTTATTGTTATGTCTGTTTTATTCATAGTGATCAGTTCTTGTTTTGTGTGACTGTTATTTTTGTGTGTGTGGTGAATACTGACTGGAAAGTGGGATTATTCATGTTTATTTTTATTATTTTTTGTTAAAAAATGTGCGATGGCGTTGGATTTGATAAGTATTCAAATAAAAATGTCTGATTGATATTCTGATGTTGTTTTCTTAGAATTTCTTTCTTCCCATTTTTTGCATGTTAGAAATAAAGAAACTAATTACACGAATGCCTAAAACACTATGTTTCTTCATCAGCTGCATATTGCTTTAAAAACAGATGGGCTCT
>NW_024701753.1:0-919 GCF_008729295.1 Plectropomus leopardus | reverse complement strand
ACACTTTGATGAGGGAACCAGGATGATGCTAACTTCTTGCGTTCGCCAAAACCCCCCAAAAAAAGTCATCCCTGCAGCACTCTGCTGAGGAAATCTACTGTCTTCTGTCAGTCAGTCAATGTTGTAATGTGTCTTTACATATAAACTGCACTATAAACTTGTTTTTGTTCTTTACAGGGTTCAAAATGCATCTGAACATTATTGTTCTTAAACCAAAGGTTTGCTGATACACTGTAGCTGTACATAATCCAATCACCTCGAGAAGAAAAGTTTGACATTTTTGTAACAAAATTCACCCAGCAGCACCTCTAAAACTCACTGTAAGTAACACTTAATGTTGTTTTATCAGCACAAGAGTTCGTATTAGAGAATCAAATCCTAATGCTAAGATATCTGGCTTCACCTTCATATTTAGTGTATATCAGAGATACTCAAGAATTTCCTAAAATCCTAAAAACATCCCCAAATCCGAGAAACATCCTAAAACCTTAGAAACAATCTAAAGTCATAGAAATGTCCTAAAACCATAGAAATGTTTAAAAACCTTAGAAATGTCCTGAAGTCCTACAAGTGTCCTAAAATCCTACAAACATCCCGAAATTCTACAGATGTCCTAAAACCTTAGAAACATTAAGCCCTAGAAATGTCCTAAAATTATAAAAACATCCTAAAATTATAGAATCCTAAAATCCTTTAAACATCCAAAAATCCTAAAAATGCCATAAAATCCTAGAAATGTCCTAAAACCTCAGAAACATTCTTAAGTCCTAGAAATGTCCTAAAATCATTTAAACGTCCTAAAACCCTAAAAATCTCCTAAAGCCTTAGAAACATTTTAAAATCCTAGTAATGTCGTAAAGTACAAGAAATGTCCTAAAATCCTAGAAACATGTATGGGGCTGCTGTGACCAGCCCCTGG
>NW_024701752.1:0-761 GCF_008729295.1 Plectropomus leopardus | reverse complement strand
TTTGCAATTAGTGGGACATTTCTTGCGAAGTTGGTCATTTTCGCCAATGTTTTTAAAATAAATCAAACCAACATGCTCAGGTTTCAAGGGTTTAAATAGCTTGTGAGAGGCGTCTGATCGAGCACAAGAAAACTGATGTTGAACCACGTTTCAAAGGTTTTAAAATCAGCTTTGGCGTTTGGGAACCATTCTTCTAAAGAGTGGCAGTAATACTTTACTGCTTGAATACATCTTTGTGTGTCTTTATTTTAAGATGTTCCTGGTGGGGCTGACGGGAGGTATCGCCTCAGGGAAAAGCACAGTGTCTTCAATGCTGCGGGAGCTTGGCTGCCCCATTATCGATGCCGATGTTGTGGCCAGAAAAGGTAAGTGAACATCTCTCCCCTGCAAACTACTAAGATTGAAAAAGTATAAGTTTTAGTTAAAGCTGTCAAAAACTGTCATGGAGCTGAACTCAGATGTGGGATTCACCTATATGTCGTAAATCACAGACTGTGAGTTCTCGTTATACTGAAATGGACGTATAGAGTTTGGGCCTGTAGGAGGTTCATTAGGACCAGCGCTCGCAGAGAGTGCATGAATCATGACGGCTGTCTCTGCTGACTGCAGGGATAATGTTGTAGTTACGTGGTGAAGACATAAAGGTCACAGAAGTAGGTGAGGAGAGCACAGCTGTGTGTGGGAGAAAAAAGAAGGCATTCGGATAAAGATTTAATTGCACTCAAGTGGTTGATTAGTCCGTTTAAAGAGTAATTTCAATA
>NW_024701751.1:0-628 GCF_008729295.1 Plectropomus leopardus | reverse complement strand
CAGCCCGCAATCTATTCTTTGTTGATTCATCAGTGTGTGGATCATTATAATGCTGCTGGATTAGTACATCCTGGAACATCCTTTGATGTGACCAGAATAACAGGAGCGTGAAGAAGCTGAAAAGGGAGAGTCTTGATGTTTTTCTGTTGCCAGGGCGAGGGCGTGTGGCCTTGTGTGTTGTGGGTAATTATCTCCTGGCTCCCTGCATTAGCAGTTTACACCCTGGTGTTTCTTTAATGGAACGAAAGCTGGATTTAGAGAAGAGAGTGATGGCTATTAATGATGATGGCTGTCTGGCACAAGAAGTGAGGATTTTTTTTTTTTTAATTGTTTTTAGCAGGATTTCTTTAGGCCATATGTGTCATCAGCAGCTCCAGTGTTCTTCATTTGAACTTGCTGTGTTTGTGAGTCTCTGCACTCGCCTGGGCCTCTCTTGCAGCTCTCTCACTATCTGTCTCTCTCCCATCTTGTAATATTCCCTCGCTTGCCCCAACTTCTACGGTCCCCTCTACCTCCTCCTCACCCCTGCACCTCACCATCCTCACTCCCCATCCCTTCTCTCCAAAGACTAAGGCGATATGAGGAGAATCACCACCAAGAGGTTGAACACACCAGGTTTGCTGCATCC
>NW_024701750.1:0-2239 GCF_008729295.1 Plectropomus leopardus | reverse complement strand
TTTCTTGATTTTTATGTAGCGTTACATCCTTTATATATATATGTGTGTATGTGTGTGTGTGTGTGTGTGTGTGCATTTGTGTGTGTGTGTGTGCGTGTGTGTAATGGAGAAAATTCAGTGTTTCTTTTGACGCTAAAAGTGATTTGTTAAGGAAGTCATTGTCCCATTTTCCTTCTTCCCATTATTTTAAAAGAAATCATGCCAGTTTTCCCGGGTTTCAAAAGGGTTAACTAGACACTTGGTCAACACAACATCAACCCATCTATGTATGTTGTATCACTGAAGTACAACATTAGGAGGACACCACTGGGTGACGAAATAATTTTGTAATTCACAATGAAAATAAACCGATTCACACTGATCATTTTTGTACTTTCAATTTAAAATTAGTGCTTGAGTGTGTTAAAAAAGAAAAAGGGGCCCCTGAAATTAAATGTTTAGTATCCCTGGTGGACATTTTTGTCTATATATTTATATTAGACCAAATAACACAAATTACAATTTGTATAGAAGCCTTTTATCAAAGTTAACATCATTAACTGTCAAATGACAAATGAGTTGCATAATTTGATTTGCAAACATCTCATTGCACATTTAATATACAATACTGTAATATTTCACTTTACATTGTAAGTCTATGGATCAGAATCATGTCTCCAGCACACAGATACTGTAGTTGCAGTCTCTCTCTAACACATGTTATGGTTCACCAGTATGTTACAAAAGTTGTCTATATGCTTCTAACACAGTTTCAGCTGGAATGAATAGAATGTGAAAATACAGGCTCCTCATAAAGCTGGCTCAAAAGCTCAGTGTGCATGAAAAAGGCACATTTTTACATTTCACTTCTTTGAGTCTTAATGTTTAAGTATGTATGTATGTTGTATATGACAAACTGTTTTAACATTTAAAAGCTAGAATGACTATTTATTGCTAATATTTGTAACTGAATTCTTCCTAGTCAAAATGAACATTTCATATATGCACAGTGACATTCCTTCTTATCCACAACGTCATTCTTCCCAGGACAAATGACGTCACGTTTGTCATTCATGTGTATTGGGGCTTTCAATTTTACATATCCACAATGTCATTTTAGATATCCAGAATGAACATTCTGGATATCTAAAATTGAATTGTCTCAGTGACTGGATGTCTGTGGTGAGATGAAACAACAGACTTCACAGCATTACATTGTTAAAAATGAGTGCAATTTGCTTTATAACCTGATTATTGTGGTTTGATTTAGTGATCAGACAAATCAGATTCAATTCCATTATTACTACATTCATGTCAGAATGCTCAGTCCTTGTTTGCCAGCAGATCATCCAGAATACGCTCACACATGTACAGGCAGCGCGGCACGTGGAAGCACCCTGAGGAGGAGAGGAGAGACATCGTTATCACATCTTTAACCAGTTAATTACAGCAATTGTCCACAGCAGTGTGTATTTGCAGGGAAGTACAACTGCAGATGTGGAAAAAGTAGTATGAAGCCCCGAGTTTCTCCAGAGGAAGCTGTATGGAGCCGGATAAATGTCCACAAGTGATGTCACTTGAGCCAGTGTTAGTTAGGGCTGCAGGTTTGAAAAGTAAATATCTGGAGGTGTTGAGTTACAAAGAAGTACCTCTGTAGTTGCTCATTAATAGGCAGGTTTCTATTAACCCTCAAACTGTGCAAATTTTAATTGTGAATATAAAATACGCCTAATGGAAACATGTCAATAAAAACACAACTCCCTTTTATTGCAACAAAAATCATGTTTGCATGAGGTGGTATTTCAGGTGATGTGAAAAAGCCATATTTGTCAAAACTGCAATAGAAACACTTTTTTGTCTTTTCTGGGTCACTTGATGCTATGGCTATATGCTTGTCAGTAGGAACTGACTCCCTCATGATGCAGCAGGAGCTACAAGAGCTGTTCACAATTCCTCTGTGAAATCGTGAACTATCACCTCCCAGAAATCCCTCATAAGTGGCCGCTCCCACGTATAAGAGGCTCGCCTTTCCATTATCACTTGATAACGCCTACGTGGCCTTGAATTGGAAGTATTGACGGCCAATGCAGTGGCTGCAATAGAAATAAAGCTGCTAATGTTTTGAGAGTTTCATTCTGGAGTAATAACAGGTTAAACTTTAGTGCATCACTCCCAAGTTTTATATTACATTTGTTTTCTGAGTCATCATCTAGTTAAAAATCAGCTGTGTAAACTGTAGCTCTGAACAACAAAAAGACCA
>NW_024701749.1:0-947 GCF_008729295.1 Plectropomus leopardus | reverse complement strand
TAATAATAATTATTATTATAATTTATTAGGAGTTAATTCAGGGACCTTCAATAACTTTAATGTGAGTTTAAACCTTTTTTTTTCTCGTTTCACTGCGATGCTGATGACACGCAGCTCTACGTCCCTGTTAAATTCAACAATACTCCGAATCTCAGACAGACTCACAGACTGTCTAACAGATATTAAACAATGGATGTCAACACATTTCTTAAATTAAACCCAGACAAAACTGAAATTCTCATCATTGGTCCTGAAATTCTGCATCCCAGTATCCGGTCCTCTCGTTGGTCCGCGATCTGTAAATACAAAACAAAATGTCGGGAACATTTTGCTCTTTGACGCTGACCTCACCTTTGACGCACAAATAAAATCACGCAGTCATGTGACTTCCACCCGGGAAACATTGCATCACTATATTCCTTTAAATCACTTCAAACATATTTTCATCGAAAGGCGTTCTCATAACCTCTTCATAATAAATTGATTTATTAGGATTTGGTACCTGAGTCTTGTCTGTTTGACTTTGTTTCTCAACCACTGATTCTGAATTTTCTTCTGTGCTGGATTTGTTTTTTTCTGTGTTGTTTGATTTTTCAGTGTAACATCAGTTTTGATAAGAGCTATATAAATAAACTTCATTATTATTATTTTTGTTATTTTTCTTCAGATCTCAGAGTGATCGGCTGCTGCTGGATGAGCCCTTTTCATCCACCTCCTCTTCGTCCTCTTCGTCCTCCTCTTCGTCCTCTGCCGTGCAGCAGCAGACGGGAGGATCTGCGGAGATGCAGGACGAATGCTGCAAACTGCAGGATGTTGTTGACAAAATGGTGACTCTTCATTTAATATAAAATAACAATCTGTTTTCTTTAGTGTCTAATTTATTAAAATTTAACATTATCCAAAGTAATTAAGTTTAATATGATTTACTACAACTTAATATAATTTGA
>NW_024701748.1:0-856 GCF_008729295.1 Plectropomus leopardus | reverse complement strand
TGAATGTAAATGAAGTTTTTAATGAAGATGCTGTTCCTATGAACTTTCCCCACACAGGAAAATAGGAAGAAAGTCAGAAAATGTAAGCAGAGGGCACAGTTTCTGTAGATAGATACACTGCCACGCACAACTAGTGGGTCATAAGTGATGACTGAGAGGGATTACTTTTGCATAATCTCTAGAAAACACATATCTGCGTATGTAAGCAGAACCGTTTGCAGGTAAAAAGTCTTTGTAGTGAACAAAAGAGTCAGAACGATTTGCAGAATGCAATCTTGGAAGCCACGATTAAGTTTTATATTAGCTTTTTAAAAATATTTATATGCATTTATATCCAAATATATGTTTAAAGAGATTGCATGAAATGTTTTCTGGATTTGCATGAAGTTGTTAATCGATTCAGTAAATAATGAGCAAAGCACAAAAGAAAAAGTCTTGGCCCAGATAAGTGCTGGCTACACATCTCCTGAAATATTGGCCATTGCCCCTGAAAGACTTTATTGTTATCAGATGATAGTTGATGAGTTCCAAGATTGACTTTTAAATGCGTCTGCATTATATTTTAGGAAAATCCTGCACAGTGTACCTTTAATAAGAGGTTAGGTAATCTGCCCAGATGCTGTGCAGCCCTGTCCCTGAAGGTCAAAGGTTAAACTTGCCAACACTGGACACTTTCAGTTTTCTTTGTTTTTGATGATATGATCTCTTTTGTCTGTTTATATGTCCCTATACTTGCCTTCACTTGTTGTGTTATCACTGCATTTCACAAAAATGTTTAAGTTTAAAAAAAATTAAATGGAATTAGTAATAATAATAATAATAGTAATGATAATAATAATAATGTTTATTCAAAGCC
>NW_024701747.1:0-840 GCF_008729295.1 Plectropomus leopardus | reverse complement strand
AAATTCTTACAATTTGTGAAACATTACTTAGTACTTGTTGCCTTATCCATTGCAAAAAAAGCAATTTTTAAAGAAGAAAATTATGATTAAAAGAAAACAAAACTACACCCAAACCCGAAATGATATAGAACAAAGATAATACTGACATAATAACTGACTGATTAATCAACTAATAACTGCAGCTGTATTTGAATAAACTGTTTGTTACTTTAATTTATTATAAAGCATCATATTTTAAAAAGTCTTCCATATGTTTTCTATACAAAAACCTTAATGTGTAAAGTAACTAAAGCTCTCAGATAAATGTAGTGAAGTAAAAAGTACAATATTTCTCTGTTAGATTTAGTGGAGTAAAAGTTAAAAGTGACTTGAAAAGAAAGTACAGTACAGTACTTGAGTAAATTTACTTATATTCCATCATTGCATAGTTCTGCAAACCTGCCGAGAAATACCAGTAATGTACGTATCGTTCCCTTTTGGGACAGGAGGGGCATTTCTTAGGAATTACAGTCAGTCAGACAGTGTGTCCTCATGGAAACCTGAGAGGAAGTTTACCTAACCAGGAGGGATGAGTCTTAGCCTGTCTGAAGCCTTTGTCATACTCCCGAAACACCACTTTCTTATAGGAGGGACCGGACCTACAGAATAACGGAAAAACACAAAACATGAATCAGCGTTCAAGAAAAACACAAGTCGTACACACACCAGCGCAACTTTATCAGCAAGATACGGACTTTAAGATATGGAGGCACAAATTTCGATGTGTGTGTGTGTGTCTAAGTGTGTGTAATTCTGATACTGTGAAGAACAGGCTGACAGGGAAATGAAACACGACGGACC
>NW_024701746.1:0-584 GCF_008729295.1 Plectropomus leopardus | reverse complement strand
ATATTTGCTCCTGCTTCCCCAAAAGTCCATTTTCATACTTGACATACTTTTCATACTATCTAATGACATTTTAAGAAAACTTATGACTTGAGAGGGACATATTTTATAGTGTGCAGTGAGACATCCTCTCCTGAGTAAAGAGTAGTTTATAGTGCCCATAAGACCATGACGGGCTGCAACACAAGGGATATGAGAACATGAAAAAGGAGCCACCGGATTTCAAGTATGTGGAAAGTGTGCATGTGGTTTACATGGGCACTGGTTAAATGGGACTGCTCCACCATTCAGTGCCAGCATGCAGCTGAGAAACTATTTTAATTCTTAACACAGCTGGAGCGCTCACATGCCACCAACCACAGCCTCAACAGCTGTCTCAATGCAATGCATTGGAGAATTTGAGCGCTTGTTCTTAATAGGGGTTTTTACAAAAGGTAACAGAGGAAATGTGCAGTCACAGACAGGGGATGAAATATCATAATTTGGTATTTTCAGTGAAGGGAGCTGTTGTAGCATTACAGTAGACTGTGATTCTTTTTTTTTTTTTTTGTAAAGCAAGGGTAGTGAAGTAGGAAGGTCAAAACTAC
>NW_024701745.1:0-682 GCF_008729295.1 Plectropomus leopardus | reverse complement strand
AGAAATGGTCAATCAGAATCAGAATCAGAAATACTTTACTGATCCCTGAGGGGAAATTGCCTGTAGTTACAGATGCTCCAGAAGCTACAGATGCAAGTGGTATCTATTGAGGGTGCAAATATAGCGTATTAGTGGTTTGCAGAAAGTACAATGCCGCAACATCTATATTATTGTTGTATTTTAGGAGAATTCCTCAAATTTCACCTTCAAATATACATCTAAAAAAGATAACCTTCCATGTTAGCTTTACAAACATCAGAAAAAAGAAAAGAAAAAGAAGCTCTTTAACTCCGCACTTTTGTCTTTTTAGATAATGAGAACAAACTCCCTCTATGAGAGAATCCACTTACACCATTTTGATTTTTTCTTCATAAGTACTTAGACTGGAGCCTGGCAACTTCATTGTTGCCCGCAGCTGTAATTACTCATTATTGTAATTAAGCAGCATTTTTTTGCACTTGTCTTTTGTCTTCCATTTCATTTCATTTTCAAAATTGTAATCACTAAGTTGTGATAAGAATTGCAATTTTTCTTAGCTTAACTAGAATTCTTTCATCATTCATGAGTGACAGTTGTCAGATACTGTGAAAATATCACATGCTAAAAGAGTGATGAAATCAGCAAATCCTCAACAACGTTCAGGCTCGGATGAAAGTGCACCTTCTGGTTCCAGATGGACACC
>NW_024701744.1:0-994 GCF_008729295.1 Plectropomus leopardus | reverse complement strand
AATATGACAATAATATTATCAAGCCATATCACCCAGCCCTAATTCTATCTAAAGAGACCAGTCACAGACTTTTATTTCTCTTACATGTTTTTAAGAAACATACTCCAATTAATATAAAGCGTTTTCTTTTTGGCTTTCGAGAATACTGTGTGTTTTTAAAATACTCAAAATATGTTCACCATGATTCATCCAAAAATAGGAACACCAGCATTTTTTTTCTTATAAAAAAAACACAAATAAAAACTAAGAAGAATAGTTTTCACTCACCCAGTTATGGAGGAACCAAGTCACTGAGTGACTAACACAATGTGGTTGTGTAAATGTGCACGTAGGTCATTTATTCTCTCACTCACACGAGGCCTCAGTTTCGATTGAGCTAATTCAGTTGAATCTGACGTCACGTGAATCTAGAGAATGTAGAGCAGCAAAGGAGTTTTTAATGTTTTGCATGTTTTGATTCATTCAGTTGTTCTCTGCATTAACACAACTGAGACATGAGCCATGATTAAGGCAGCGGCCGTGATGCTGTTGTCCGAGCACTGCAGTGGTTTTTGACTTTACTTTACTTCTCTCCTAAATAACAATTCCTTGTCTGTTCTGGATAGTTTTTTTTTGCTTGTCATGGCAGAGCTGTATTTGGAAAATCATATTAGGAAGACAGAAGCGCATTCTTAGTTTTCACAAAGCCTCCCAGCTTTGACTCTGTGCCCACTTCAGTCACCCCATTAACTGTCAAAGCAGCATGTAGATGACTGTGAAATTCTGTTAGGCAGCTGAACAAGACGACAAAGTTAAGTTTGGGCTGTCGTGCCGCACCTATTTTAAAGTCTGATGCACAGGACTAGTTTTTGAACTCAGTGTGTTTTTTCAGAGAGATTTTTTTCTCACAGCACATTGAAAACAAATGAATTAGCTTGATCATGAAATAAAAATTAAATATAAACTTCAGATGCTGCCATAGTAAGGTGGCTCAAGAGGTGGGGTTGATGTTACT
>NW_024701743.1:0-979 GCF_008729295.1 Plectropomus leopardus | reverse complement strand
CCCTCTCCTGTTATTCCTCCAGAGAAATCAAATCGATTTGCTCTGGTTTCAAAGGGTTTAAACAAGTTTATTTATAACTTCTACTTTTAACTACTCTGTTATTTTCAGTCACAGTTTATTTCTCTCCGCTCTGTACGAACCTCATACTGAGGTGTGACTTTAATGCACTTCTAAAATTCATGCGTAAAAAACTGCAGTTCTTCGATGAAATATCTGATATTGCATTATACTCTCTCTCCACCTGTCAATCATCAGAATAAACTGGACATTTCTCCGATACCGCCATTGATTAATTTCTATCTCGACCCGCCACGCCGCAGCATCGAACAGCCGCCACTATCGATCTGCACGCCTGTTAAAACCTCCCTGGGAACATCGTCCTATTTTCTTTTTATTTTATATTTTTTCAAACCATAAAATCAATCCTCTCTGCCACATTGAAGATGTCGCATTGTTGCAGACAAAATGAGTGCAGATCTGATGATGATGATTAAATTATTCCCCACGTGATGTGATTATGATTTAACACACACGGGACTCATATATTTAGGCTCCTGTTTTAAGGATTTTTGTTTTTTTTCCCGAAGTGGATTTTAATTCAAACCACAGGCCTTTTGCCACATAGAGACTTCTTTAATGCCAGATGTAACCAAAGGGCTGCAGAAATGTCAGCGAGCCAGCGGCCATAAGACACACACTCCACATCCGCGCATCATGCACGGTGATGTATGAAATCTGTCAGATGCTCTGCTTCGCTGACAACCCGTAAGATATTGAGGGTTGACCTTTGACCTTGACACATGCTCACATGCAACTGTGGACCTTTTTACCTTCCAAAATATGCATTTTTGGTGTCTTTTAATGTTAAAAAAAAACAACAAAATACACATTATTAGTATAATGAGTCACAGAATTGCAGCATTTTGTGCAAAAGTGGCTTGTTTCTTGCTAATTTGGAACATTTTTGTATGTGCTTTAG
>NW_024701742.1:0-670 GCF_008729295.1 Plectropomus leopardus | reverse complement strand
ACCAAGTACCCCTGTAGTTAACGTCTTTCATAACTGAGATGTCTGTCCTAAAAGAGGCTTTAAAAGATGTATTTCCTCTCTGTTATACAAACAGTCCACAGCTCTCCTTATTCCTCTTTGAAATCTGTAAGAGGTCCTCTCCTTCACTCCCACTCAGAGCCGTCCATCACCCACTCACTAACAAACAAACAGCCGTTTGACCTCGTCCCCGAGTTCACGCGGACTCTGTAGCAGTTTGACAGCTGCTGTCACACAAGCGTTGACTCTGATGTTACATAAGACGTCGACTCTCAGACGGCGGCAGCAGAAACACGGGAAACTGACTGTTTTTATGTTTAATTTAATTTAATATCTTAAATACCGTCACTTACAATTAACCAGTTTATGTTCATGTGTGTTTATGTTTATGCCACTTACATTTCTGGCATTATCTACATTTGGGTTATGTATGTTTTTAGTGAATATCTATTTTTCTTTGCACTGGAACTGATACAGAACACGTTTTATCTTAATTTATCTTGAGAACAATCATTAGAGAACAGCACTCTTAATATGGACCAATACAGAACATATTTTTTTTTCCCCGAAATATTCTTATTTAGATATTCCATGCTTTAAAATACAGCTTTTTGCAATCATTTGACACATAACACAAAAATATATGTTAATA
>NW_024701741.1:0-801 GCF_008729295.1 Plectropomus leopardus | reverse complement strand
TAAAAGTATAATGATTGTAAATTTATATATTTTTTGTAATGAAAAAATAAATGAATAAAAGCTCCCTTGCTTTTTAAATAGAATTTTCTATATCTACTCATTTCTTGCAATTTTAAGGACATTTCTTGATTTTTCCAAAGAAATCAAAGGTTTAAATTCTTGTGAAGGAACCTGAATGCAGCACCAGAAAAGTGAATGTGGTCCAGGTTTTAAAGGGTTAACATGGTGTGTCTTGGCAGTGTGTCACTCTTATGTCTTTTCTTATTATGTGATTTTAAGTGTACGGCACTTTTTAATGTTGGTTTGATAAGTGCTATATAAATAAACTTTATTATTTGTATTATTATGTCACAGTAATAATATCACATTTTTGGTTGCAGTGTTATTTATTTATCATTATTATTATTATTTATTATTACGTTTTATGTAACTGCACTGTATTCTTGCATTTTTGAAAAAATGTCATTGTGTTCTAAGTCCATGTGTTGTTTATATTTTGTTAGATAAAACTGAATTTGTGGTGATTTATCTTATGTCTAAGACAAGTTCAAGTCACCGAGGTCAAATACGAGTCACAGAGGTCGCGTAAGAGTCACTGAGTTTACGCCGCGATATGAAACTCTTAAAATGTTCTGCAGAAACAATAAACGCAATTCAATGAACTAAAGCAAGTTTTATCATAGTTTTCATCACAAGTCGCTCTGAAACATAAAGTACCAGAGGAAAGTATCACCGAGTCACCTGTTCAGGTCCCTCTGCCCTGTGAGACAGGTCCTTTACAGCCACTCAGCTGCTGTGGGT
>NW_024701740.1:0-814 GCF_008729295.1 Plectropomus leopardus | reverse complement strand
GTATTGATGGTGTAGAGACAACTAAATGTGGAAGGCCGAGTAATGACGAATAAAGAGAGACTAAAAATGACTAAACTGGAGTGATTCAGACATCGGTAGAAAACAGGCGTTCCAGCACAGACAGTGTCAGGAGAATTAATTCAGGGTTTGTTTTTGGTGTTTTTTTTAACACTGAAGCATGTAAACATGTTTTCGTGAAAACGAAAAATTGAAAGCATGTATCTAAAAAATAGTAACAGGTCCTCTGTTAGACTTTTCGGATGTTCGGTCGCACTCACCTTCACACTCGCAGCCTCCGCCCTTGGCTCGGTTGGCCACTGCAGCGGTGTAAGAGCGAGCGTCCAGAATCAGCAGCTTCTGTGGCACAGTGTTGTCATCGCAGCCGGAGCCGCCGGTCAGAGAGGAGTCTGGAGAGACAGAGGGGTGATTTTTTACTGAGTGGACGGCACGATGTGAATTGGACTACCGCGGAGAGGAGGAGAGAGAAAGTGTGAAAGCAGGAGGCGGCAATCAGAGAAGTGCCAGAGACATGATGAACAGAAACCGACTTTATTTGTAACCCGCTGAAAATCAATATCTCCTCCTGATGACACCGCCACAGAGCTGCGACGAGTAACCATCACAAGTCAAGAGACCTGCTCTCAACCGCCGAGACAGACGAGTAATTACTGTGAGGCTGCAACTAAACTACCTCTGTCTGCACTCAGTTACCTGCACGTCAGCCTGTTCAGGTACTCAGTAATTTGACAGATTGGACTCTGTTCAAACAATCTGTAGCTCGTGGTCTGAAGTGCATTTAGGACGTGCACAGCTA
>NW_024701739.1:0-1228 GCF_008729295.1 Plectropomus leopardus | reverse complement strand
AAAAAAAAAAAAAAAAAAAAAAAAAAAAAAAAAAAAAAAAAAAGATAGATAGATAGCTATCGTTATTTATATATAGATATAGATAGATAGATAGATATAGATATTTTATTTATTTATTTATTTATAAATAATATTCAACTTCTGCCAAATTATATTATCCTAAACCCTATGAACTGGACCTTTAACCTTACTTCTTGAATGAATTGCTTCTATGTCCATAGGAATGTCCATAAAATCATCAGATAACACATTCATCATGCATGACAATTTCAAATCTTACCAATACATTTGGAGCCATCTGGGCTGGCATGATAGCCACGGCTACATATTATCTTCCTCTGGCACACGTAGGATCCTACTGTGTTGATGCAGTTAAATGCCCGGCCACATGGCTGGGCCGAAGTGCCACACTCATCAATGTCTGGAACAGAAAGAGAGACAGAGAAAGATAAGAATGAAGAAAGACAGAAGAACAAGGAAGACCCAAAGGCACAAAAGCAGGGCACGAGAGACCAGAGGGCAGCTCTTTAGCCACACCGCAATATCAAAGCAAACACACATCACACAGTTGCATTCCCTTGGATAACTTTGTAGTGTGTGTCTGACATTTTCACAATTTTCTCATTTCTAAGAGCATTTCTTTTACACTCCTCTCACAGGGGCGTCGGCTGCCTCGACATGCCCCAGTTCCTGCCCCTGGGGGCTAATTCCACAACATCAGTTTGTACTGGAGGAGGACAGAGGATTGGCTTTTATCCACCCCTCTGCAGCCCCTAACAGCAACCTGTCTGATCTCCTGTCTGTGTGGCATTTAACCCCTCTGTCGCCACAGACGTGCTGATTCACCTGCATGGCGTACAACCATGGACTGTGATTCACCTGTGGGGAAATTTTGTGCACTCACTTGTGCTTTGGAACGAGACAAAGGATCTCTAAAATAAAACACAATGATGACTGTTTTGGAAAAGATTTTGGAAAAGATTTAACCATCATGCCACAACATGTACTTATTCATTCACTTATATTTAAACCTTTGAATCCTGAACAAATTGGTGCAATTTATGTTAAAAACATGGGGAAAAGGCAATGAGCAACTTGGTAATAAATAGTTTGCAAACTGCAAGAAATTACTAGATTGAGATTTTTTTTAAAAAAGCAAGGAAAAAATGTCTAGGGAGAAAAGAAAAAAAGCAAGGGAAAACTAGTATATAATATATAATTATCAATT
>NW_024701738.1:0-797 GCF_008729295.1 Plectropomus leopardus | reverse complement strand
CCAAGTATAATCAAGTAGTATTAAATTTAAGAACAGCAGACAGGGCAAATCTTATGTAACAGTAACAGAAAATTGTACTATACGCTGCAATAACTTTGCAAGTTATTGCAGCGTATAGGCTCATTACTTTTATGTAACATTTATGTTGTTATTTTTCTAACTTGCCTTTAAGTTTAAATGCAGCCTTGGGTGTAAATTTTGAACATGCGACCCTAGTGAAAACATAAATGTAGCAGAGGGCTTTTATTTGACAAAATTAAAGACATTTACACTTAAAATTTGTGGCAACTAATTGCACTAATTGGTGCATGAAATTAGTTGTTCGATGCTTAAAATTTTCTGACGGAGGATCCTAAAACGCCCCCCAGTTCACATGTGCTTCCCCGCTGATGCTGAAACAAAACCTGGGCCCTCGGAGGCGGCTTCTGATGCAGCAGATAAACTGAAAGACTGCAGGAAAGAGGGACCTAAACTCACATGTTTTGTCCACAACACATCAAAGAGATGGATGACATTTTACAGGGGACAGGACAAAAAGTTCATGGCATTTAAGATAAACTGTCAAACTGGTTTATCAGCTGAAACAACAGAGAGGAGCCACTGAGGAGGAATTCAGAATTAAAGCCACCATGTTAGCTGGTCTGTTTACACCACTAGAGGGTATCAGGTGTCTGATATGGGGGTTCCTGAAGGCCAACAGGCACAAATCTGTTTAGACTTGGCAGAGGACAAGTGACAGGAAAAATGTACCCAACAATACTGTATTCATAGAAGAGAGGAGATAAAAAAAAAAAAAA
>NW_024701737.1:0-715 GCF_008729295.1 Plectropomus leopardus | reverse complement strand
TGTTTTCACTAATAGCATTAATCAAACTACAGTAAACCATAGCAACAGTAATGCTTCACACTGTGCTGCCAGTTAAATTTAGATAATGATGAAACCAAAAAAACTCACCAGAGCAAGTTTAAATTGTCAAGTCCCAGAAAACAGAAGATGAATGTTCGCAGAGTGGCGTTCTTGATTTCAGCCTCGTCTGGTGTTTTCCATGTGAGGGCGTCATCACTTACACTAATTGTTTATGTGGCTGCTTGGAGACAATCGACATGTTTACATCAGAGGCAGAGGTTACTGTTGCGTCTGAGCTGTGTGTTGACAATAAAGTTCTTTCAATCAGTGTGTGTGTGTGTGTGTGTAGGTGTGTGTGTGTGTGTGCGCGGTCTCAGGTTTCATAGCTTTTAGCTGAATTACACAGCGACTTACATCACACAAACACACACACCGGCAGAAATAACTAACTCAGCAGAATTATCACCACACCTTTTTAAATGTTTCTCCACAGCTTAAACGACAACATGTTTACTGAGTTATCTGGATAGCTTTGCTCTGAACTACTTCTTTTATTTTATTTATTTATCTATTTTAACATTAGTGTGCCAGTCTGCAAAGTACAAATAGGCCTAACTTTGGTGGCTCCGAGGGTCCAAACACTGCAATATTTCCCAAAAAGCTGCAAAATTTCAGAAAACAACACAACATTTCCCAAAACATGGAGGCAAAAATG
>NW_024701736.1:0-613 GCF_008729295.1 Plectropomus leopardus | reverse complement strand
AAAAAAATGTTGATCCATGTTTCAAAGAGTTTACATAGAAAAAGCAAAGCTAAAAATAATACTTTTTTTTTTATAGATATTATACAGAAAGAAGTAAAAATATTCTAAAAACTCTTTAAAAAGCTACGACGTGAATTTATCTCACGCTGTCACAAGATTTTTATTTTGAAAACTAGATCTGATCCATCACATTGGACTCCTCTGAAAGGTGCATGCCCCCCTCTAGTGGTGAGACCTGAGTGCTGCAGCTACACGTTACATGTGTGCAGAAGCGTGTCAGGACGAACACGTTACCTTTCCGTGTTTGTTGTGGATGCGGAACGGGATGGTGGGAGAGTGCAGCAGCAGCCACGACTCCTGCTCGTTCATCTTCTTCCTCAGACGCTCCACGCGACTCTGACCCTTCGGCGCTTTCTAAACACGCAAAGACAAACAAGCAGACAGAGTATTAGGTATTATCATTGATCATTTTTAAATATAACTGATCATCACTTTATCATTCAAACAAATTCAAATAAAATATTATTATATAACACCTGCTGATTGTCATTGCCTCATGAAATTTATGTTTTTATATTTATTATTTTAAACAGATTTATGTTTGGATATTGTT
>NW_024701735.1:0-411 GCF_008729295.1 Plectropomus leopardus | reverse complement strand
ATTATGTTTAATCAAAGTAAATTTCTCGTATTTTTTGTTTTCACTTTCTTTCTCTTTTTTTGCTCATTTTCAGGTAAATTTTTGGTACTTTTTGACGAATTTCTTTGCTATTTTTGGGGTCATTTCTTGTCAAACTGCTCACTTCATTCCTCCTGTGTTTTTCAAAGTAATGAAGTCAGTGCGCTCAGGTTTCAAGGGGTTAAAGTTAAAAAAAGTTTCTGTTTGAAACTTAAAACTATGAGGGCTATGGAGGAAGTACTCGGATGCTTTATTGCAGTAAAAGTACTACCATCACTCAGGAGTATGTTGTTTTTAATGAAGCGATAAATGAATCCGTGAACACACCTGAGTGAGTGAACGAAGCCGGTTTCTTCTTCAGGTGCCGATAAAAACATGGAGAACGACGAGCCG
>NW_024701734.1:0-730 GCF_008729295.1 Plectropomus leopardus | reverse complement strand
TGTTTCCATTATATTTTATTTTGAAAAGATTCTGCTACCAAAAATTTTATTTGAAACAAATTAAATTCTAAGAGAGAAAATATACTTAAATATATCTAAATATATGCATCAGATTCCTATTTTTTTTAAAAGAAATTTCAGAAAAAGACAACCAAATAACTAAATTTTAATGAGAAATATTGGAATACTTGGAAATATTCCAAGTTTGGTACATTTTTAAGTTAATGCTTTCATTGCAACTTTTGATCCCTAGTGCAGTGACGATCTCTGAAGCACTGTAGTGAAAATGAGTTATGGTCATCCACGCGTGCCCTCAGCCTGAATCTGTTTTGAAATCAATTTCATCCATGACTCAGAAGACAAGCTTCGAGTTACATGGAAACACGTACAGAGAGAGGACTTGTCAGATATGTCACCAGCAGCTGTTCCTCAGCCGGCTCCTGCTGGTCCTCAACTCAGCATTTGCTGCTTTTTATAAACTGACAAATCCCACTTAATCTCATGATATGCCTGTCTGTAGTATCAGCACGGACACAGCTGCAAAGACAAGCAGCGGTGGAAGATGTATGCAGATCCTGAACTTAAGTAAAAGCACAAATACCACACTGTGAAAATACTCTGTTAATAGTCAAAGTCCTGCATTGAAAATGTCACTTAAGAGACAGTACGTAAGTATAATCAGAAAAAATGTATTTAAAGTATTTAAAGAAAAAGTACCCAATGCAGATTT
>NW_024701733.1:0-905 GCF_008729295.1 Plectropomus leopardus | reverse complement strand
GAGCACTTTTAACGACCACTGATCTCACTATGAGTGGTTTTTTGTTGTTGGTGTTTTTTAAATCTCTCTTTGGGTAAAATGGGAAATGAGAATTTGCCAAAACTGTCAGATTGGGTTCACTCCAAAACCCGCCAGCACATCGACCAACTGCTGCTATTTGACTGTCAGCTGATAGAGATTTAAGGTCATGTGCCGCCTACAGTCCATTTTAAAAAGATTTTTCCATCCTTGCTGCTACACAACAGAAAGCACACCACACCGGAGCGCAGCCATTTCACACGACATGTGAGGACGCACGGAGCAATGCAACACTGCCCACAATATTCTGCTGACACATTAACCCCTCTGTGTGTTCACTTTCCGCTCTTTGGAAAGCTTTGGTTTACTCTACATATCAATACATAAAACATAGTTTTAGTTATTTATCAAAATTTGAGATTAAAACTGATGAGTAAAAGTGCATGTGAGGGTTGCAGACCCCTCTCTGTTTTGTTTTTTTATTGTTTTTTCCTCCTTAACATTCACCTGTGTAAAAATGGGAATTAAACCTGGCCCTAGACCTCTTTTCTACCTCTTTTTTTCTTACAGAGTTAGGGAACATCCTTCTTTGGTTACTATCATTTAAAGCATTTAAGTAATTAGATCGTTGGACCCCCAAATTGGTGCGATTTATTTTCAAAAGCATGGGAAAAAAATGCACTTTGGCTAAATGTTTCACAAATTGCAAGAAATTAGAATTAGAAAATTACTTTTAAAAAGCTCACACGAGGGAAAAATATATTCAAATTAATCATAATTACAAATTTTAAAGTATGTTACAACATTATTATATGTTTAAGCATTGTTTCCAGGTTAATTTTATTTTATTTTATTTCATTTTATTTCATTTTATTTCATTTTATTTC
>NW_024701732.1:0-892 GCF_008729295.1 Plectropomus leopardus | reverse complement strand
TCCTTATTTCCCTTCATTTTAGATTGATTTAGTGTTACTTCAATACAAAGTACACAGCAGATTTATTTGTCATTTCTTCTAAAACTTTGTTTAAATAAATAAATGTCAACATTAAGAAATGACTCGCCTCTTTTCCATATAATTATATGAAAACAGTTATTGTTGTGTTATACTCAATACCTTAATCATTTATTCACTATTTAGATTTGGTATATTTCTGTAATATTGCACCACAGTGAACTATGTCCACATTGTAACTGAAAAAAAACCCAAAAAAACTCCTGCATGTCTGATGCTGGAGCAGAGGGCCGTGTGCACACAGGAAGTGAGGTAATGAGCCGAGCTGTGATTGGTCCTCTGTAGAGCTATAAGAAAGGCATCAGCCTGCTGGAGAAGCACAAGCGGCGCTTTGCAGAGAAGAGGAAAATGGGCCGCCCGCAGGGAGCGGTCAAGATCAGCATAGAGGGAAACAGAATGCCGCTGTAGCTGCTGCCGCCGGCGGCCTGCGGGGGGCAGTAAGTCCTCGTGCATGGTGTGACCATGAACTGACGGCGTGCGGTGACGGTTCGATGGTTGTTTGAGGTGTCTGCAAAGAGTTTTCCTCCCAGAGGAGACGCTGCGCTCTCAGAGTGGAGCGTCTGTCTGTGGGGAACTGTCTTTGACAGAAAACTGGCTCTGACCTCTGACCTCTGACCTCTGACTCACCTGGGACCAACGCGGATCTAAATTTCTCTGTTTAAGTCCAGATTTGTCCCCTGAGCTCTCCTTTCCCTCCACACACATTTCTGCTGGATCAGAGTTCATTCTGACAGCGATTTTAGCGATGTTAGTCTTCACAGTCATCTTTCATAATCTGAGTCTAGTTTTTGTCCACCAAAGTTCAAAATGTTGA
>NW_024701731.1:0-977 GCF_008729295.1 Plectropomus leopardus | reverse complement strand
ATGAAAAAAGCAATATATGAATGAATAAATCTTAATTTCAAACATGTAAAAAAAAAGCAAAACATAACAAGCCCTACGACCAAATGCGATAAACAAAAAAACACACAAAAAAAATGGCCAATACAAAACCTATAAATCAATATCAATAAACAAGTACTTTAACTTAAATATAACATGTTCGAAAGGAGCAGGAAGAAGTACAGAAGTACACACATATTTATATAATTAAAAATACACTTTCAAATTTTTTTTAGATAATGTGGAAAACTTAGCTGGAAGAAATTAACTTGTATGAGTTATCAAGTTAAACTATGAACTTGTGTTCATAATTATGGCAATTAAGTATTTTAATTACCATAATTATGAACACACATTTTTAAGTTAAATCTTCATAAAAAACAACATTTTTCAGATTGTTACAAAGGAACTTCAAAGTGTTGTGTGACTATAACTATGAACACACAACTGAAGTACATAAAAAGAATTTCATAGTGCTATAAACTTATTTACCAATACTATGAACACAGTTGATTCTTCATAAATTATGTTATTACATCTACTTTTTTCATATTATTTTTACAGAATTTCAAAGTCTTGAAGCTTAGTAAGTAAAAAGTTTAAGCCAACTGAGCAGCACAGCATTACCATTGGCAGTACTAATGCTAACTGGGCAATTTTAGCGTCATTAATCCTTTGAAATCTGGAGCAACATCAGTTTTCTTGTGCTGCTTTCAAATGCCTTTCACAAGTGTTTAACCACTGAACCCAGAATAAATTAGTACAATTTCTCTCTAAAGCATGAATAAAAAGTTGGTAAGACATGATCCACAAAAAGCAAGAAATAAGTACATTTGGAGAATTATTTCTAAAAAGGTGGAGAGCAATGTCAAGGGAGAAAAAAAAAAGAAAAAGCAAGGGAAAATTATATTTAGAATAATCATAATAACATTTATTTTTTACAACAAAATTATAATTTT
>NW_024701730.1:0-662 GCF_008729295.1 Plectropomus leopardus | reverse complement strand
TTTCAGCATTTTATGCAACACAGCAGACGGTAAAATTCTATTTCAACTCAAATTTCTGACACAGAAAAAAAAAAAACAAACATGGTGGTTTTTATGTAGAAATCACAGGATTTCACTAATTAAAGGTTAAGGGCCTGAAGACTAAATTTGGACTAGGAAGGACTTTGTTAATAGTGATTGAGGGCGGCACTGAAACTCACCATTTTATGCAAAGCGTGGAATTCACTGTAGCGTTTCTCAACAGTGTGTTGTCTGCCATTCATCAACACGTCAATTCTGAAAACCTGGAGGAGAGAAGGACAGAGGTTCAGCTCTACTCTGTGGTTGAGTGTCAGTTGAGGGAATCATGATTTATCACCAGAGCCCATCAGCCAAAAACGGCCCCTCCCAGAGCATGGCGTGTGACAGACTGACCGGCTGACGGCAGAGCTGTCAGTTACAGTCTGTGTCAGCGAGTTACCAAGAGGAAACATCTGTAACAATGTGATCTGACAGGATTACTGTTAATGTCCCGAAACAGACTTCTGCTTCTGTCACTCAGCTGGATTCTTCTGTAAAACGCGTGCAGGCGTGATGCAAATGAAGAAATCCACTCTAAAATGACGGCAGTGTTGTTACTGCAATTCTGTACTGCCAACATGAACGCATGCTGAATCTCCAAA
>NW_024701729.1:0-442 GCF_008729295.1 Plectropomus leopardus | reverse complement strand
TTTGTGTCAGGCGTGTTTGTGTCAGGCGTGTTTCTGTCAGGCGTGTTCGTGTCAGGCGTGTTTGTGTCAGGCGTGTTTCTGTCAGGCGTGTTTGTGTGTTTGCATTTGTTTGTGCAGCAGGTGATGTCACACCTGTCAGGTGGCGGTACCTGTGTCGAGGATGCGGCGGTGCAGCAGTCCGGTGGGCAGGAAGGACTCGTCCTTGCAGGAGCGGATCTTGGTGCCCACCAGCTCCGAGCTGGTTGCTAGGATGCGGGCGTTTTCCTCGTTGAGGTTGACGCCGGCCATGGACGCCACGTCGTTGATGTCGTCGTCATCTCTGTGAGGAGACGTGAGCGGACAGACTTTAATGTGATGAGACATAAGCAGGAAGTCTCCCAGTTGGTTCCCAGTAAGACATGAAGTCAAAGTCCCAGTCTTTAAAGAGCGGAGACGTCCAAAC
>NW_024701728.1:0-1310 GCF_008729295.1 Plectropomus leopardus | reverse complement strand
TCTTGTCATTTTTTCAACATGGTAAATTTTGACTTTTTTGACCTTTGTTTCGACTTTGTATAATATGATGCACCTCTACAACCTATAATAGGTCGTTTTTAGCCTTTTTTGGGACATGTAAAAATTTTACATTTTTGCCATAGTATAGTATGCGATTTTTAGCCATTTTCTCAACATGCTAAATTATGATGTTTTTGGCTTTTTTTGACCTTTGTTTCCACTTTGTATACTATGACGCGTCTCTAAGAGCTTTAATAAGTAGTTTTTAGCCATTTTTGGGACATGTCAAATTTTGGCATTTTTGCCATAGTATAGTATGCAATTTTTCGCCATTTTTTCGACATGCCAAAATATGACATTTTTGGCCTTTTTTGGCCTTTGTTTCCACTTTGTATAATATGATGCACCTCAACAACCTATAATAGGTCGTTTTTAGCCTTTTTTGCGACATGAAAAAATTTGACATTTTTTCTCCATAGTATAGTATGCGATTTTTAGCCATTTTCTCAACATGCTAAAATATGATGTTTTGGGCTTTTTTTGGCCTTTGTTTCCACTTTGTATATTATGATGCGTCTCAATAAGCTATAATAAGTAGTTTTTAGCCATTTTTGGGACATGTCAAAATTTGACATTTTTGCCATAGTATAGTATGCGATTTCTCGTCATTTTTTCAACATGGTAAATTATGACTTTTTTGGCCTTTGTTTCCACACTGTATACTATGACGTGTCTCTACAAGCTATAACAAGTAGTTTTTAGCTATTTTTGGGACATGTCAAATTTTGACATTTTTGCCATTGTATAGTATGCGATTTTTCGCCATTTTTTCAACATGCCAAATTATGACTTTTTTGGCCTTTGTTTCCACTTTGTATAATATGATGCACCTTTACAACCTATAATAGGTCGTTTTTAGCCTTTTTTGGGACATGAAAAAATTTGATATTTTTAGTATAGTATAGTCTGCAATCTTCTTTCTGGCTGTGCTTCCTCTCTTCTTTCTGGCTTTGCTTCCACTCTCTGTCATTCTTTCTATTACTGCTCTCTGGCATTTGTATTTAAGTCGTAATTGCTGATTAGTGATTCTAGGATCCTCATTGAGTGCTTATCCTTTTTACTGCTCACCACCTTGGTTCTGTTGAACTGCACTACGCTTATCCCATTGCCTCTCCGGAGCATTCGTGCGCTCTTGTTTTCTAGATTTCCTGGATTCTGGCCGCAACCCCGGCTGTACCTGATCGTGGTGATAACTGTACTGGTGCTGTGTCCATACCTTTGGTTGTGCTTGTGTTGTGG
This sequence comes from Plectropomus leopardus, assembly GCF_008729295.1. Classification (NCBI taxonomy): domain Eukaryota; kingdom Metazoa; phylum Chordata; class Actinopteri; order Perciformes; family Serranidae; genus Plectropomus; species Plectropomus leopardus. Next base: position 11 of record NW_024701728.1, on the reverse strand, counting down.
CTGCACTGATA
>NW_024701727.1:0-754 GCF_008729295.1 Plectropomus leopardus | reverse complement strand
GGACAATGAATAATTTTGAGAGCAGATCTGCGGTGGCTCTAACAGCGTGTCTCCTCGTGTTTCAGTGGCTCCAGCTGACCATGTACTCCTGAAGAGATGGCGGGAAGCTGCTCCACGACAGAAACTTCTTCGTCATATCACTCTCACTCCTTCTCATGTGTGTGCTTGCAAATGTGCAATAGTGTCTAAAACGTTATTGTTTCCATGGTAATGGGACCAAAGTGTCAGCGTCAGAGCTAAAGTCAAGGGAAAAAAAAAAATCAAACTGGGACCAAAGTGGGTGCCAGTGCTGCTGTTGCACTGCCCTGCCGCTGCCAGCTGGTAGCAATACAGCATCGTGAGATATCTGTATTTTATGTTTGGGGGCAAATTTTTTAAAAATCTTAAATTTTATGAGAAACTGAATAAAGTGACATAACTGACATCATGTTGTTGTGGTGGCAAGTTTGTGTCAGTGTGTTTTTGTTTTTGTTATTTGTTTTGTATCTTTCTTTTATCTTTTTTTTGTATCTTCTTTTCTTTTAAATCAGATATTTTTGGTGCAATTTTGGCCATTCCTACTGCATCAAACTGTGGTACCTTTTCCTCTTAATTTCAGAAGGGAAGTTCTGATTTTTTACTTAACAAATGACAGAAAACAGCCTCCAGGCAGTGAGCAATCAGAGACAGCATAGTCTTCAAATATATCACTGATCACAGGTTTTATTTCTTGTCTTTTCAAGATAACATTGTTATGACAATTCACACTATAAAT
>NW_024701726.1:0-896 GCF_008729295.1 Plectropomus leopardus | reverse complement strand
TGCTTGGAGGTGGGTTTGGGACATCGGCTCTCAACATTACACTGTCATTGTTATTATGCACCTACAGTATGGTATAGATGGTACCTAGCTCATATTATTTACTTTTCATTTCGTGTTTTGGCACTGAACGTTGTATTCATCAATCTCTCAGAAAAGCGGAAACATGAAAATTGAGTGGGGTTGAGTGATTTGAATTTGTTCCAAAACAAGTATCTTGGCAAACAGTTTATGCTGAGCTAGCGATCGCTTTAATGTCTTTGCTTGTTTTGGGTCATCGAGCGCAGTGCTGCAAACGCTGAGCTGGACTGCTTTATGGCACACTTCACAAGATTTTTTTCTCTATTAAATTAATGCGACATTCGCTCAGCAGATGATTTGGTCCAAAGCAACTTACAAGAAGTGCATTCAAACTCCAGGAGGAAGCACTCAATGTCATAAAAACCCAGAAGAGCATTTCTTTTTTTGCATCTACGTGAGAAGCACTTTAATTTGGCACTCAGTTTACTAGATTAACCTGAAAACAAACATATTTCACCAGACTATATTATAGGTAAACATTTTCTCAGCTGAACTTTATTCATATATTGAATAGTTTCAGTAATATTGTATCCATCTATTGGGTTATAACTTTGTTTAAATATCTTAACTAAACTGTGATAAAATATGAGATAAGACTATTAATCCACACACCAGGAAATTCAATTGTTAGAGCGGCTCAATGCAACATTACAAATAAAGTTTAAAAAATATATAAAAGATAATATACAATTTAAAAAATGACATAAAACACAAAAATACAGTAAAACAAGAAAATAATTTAAAATACAAAAAATAGAAAAGGAGAATATAAATATAAATAATATCACCTGAATTTAACAACTATCAACAGACTTCAC
>NW_024701725.1:0-966 GCF_008729295.1 Plectropomus leopardus | reverse complement strand
GTGCGTGCGTGTGTGTGTGTGAGTGACAGTGTATTCAGTACAGTGTGAACCACACTGAACCTCACTTATGTAACAGTATCAGAACACAATAGCTCACACACACACACACACACACACACTCTGTGGACGTTCGCTAATCTGGCCATGTCACTGAGGTCAGGCTGAAGTTTCTGATGACAGATATATACAGTAAATTTATATTTTGTGTAGCGCAGCGAGCACAGAGCTTCACTAAAACACTGATCAGTGAAAATATCACACACAGTTATGAACTTGAGACCAAACACAAAAAATGTTAGTTTTGGCGGATGTTGCTGTTGTTTTTGATTTTTCTTATTTTTTTAACGTGAACATGTAAAAAAGAAAATAGAGAAATAATTATAGAAACAAGCAGACAAGAAAGTAATATTTACAGAAAATGAAAAACATAAAGCAAAAGAAGTGGTCAAACACACGATGACCTAAAGAATAAATAGCACAAAAAAATAGCATGAAATCAGTAAAGAAAAAGAAAAAAAAAGAAAAGAATCCAAATAACTGACTGAAAAGTAGTATTAAAAAATAAAAAGAAAGTAAAAAGTAAAATAAAATAAAAAATAACTATAACTTGAGTAACTATAAGAAGATATGACCCAAAAATTAGCATCAAAAAAAGTAAAAAACAAACAAACAAGAAAACACACAAAATAAAATTAGGCTGGAAAAAAAAGATTTTAAAGGTGAAAAACAGGAACAACAAGGAAAATAATAGATCCATAAAATATTTTGAAATATCGAATATAATTCTCATTTATCAATATATTATAATGTTTAAATTGGTTTTTTTTGGACAGTTTACCCTTTTCTAGAAATAATTCCCCAAATCTACTGATTTCTTGTAAAATGTGGAAGAGTGAATGCAGCAAAAGACAAGTGATGTAAGTCCAGGTCTCAAAGGGTTAAGTAACCAAATAAATAGTAATTAAA
>NW_024701724.1:0-968 GCF_008729295.1 Plectropomus leopardus | reverse complement strand
CATTAGTAAACAAATAAAAACATCTTTAAATATGATTTTAGTGACATTATAGTGTGTTTTAAAGCATTTATGTAATATTTATTAACTGCTTATAGATGCAATTTAAATATTTCTAGTCATGTGACCCTGCTGATAAACTTTTCGGCTCCGTTACTGAGGCTTAATGTTAGCACTTTAATCCCAGAAGCATATTCTTAAATTCATCTCTAAGAGAAGATGAAGAAGATTCATATAAACATGTACAGTTTCCTAAAAGTCTCTGTGGTCTGTGCAGAATCGAAGGCCGAGCCGTTTCAGCCGAGCTTTGTTTTAATCCCGCTTTTACATAATGGACACAAGACATGCTTGACTGGCCCCGAGTGTCCGACTGCAGCTGCACTTCGCTCCGTAATCCAGCCGGCATCTGGGTCAGAACGAGCTCCTGTCTCCGTCCTGAGTCACTGTACGCCGATTCACATCGCAAACAATCAGGCTCTGCATCACGCACAGAAAAAAAGGGTTATTAATAAATGTCTCGTTTGTCAGAATGTCTCAAAATAAATGAATAAACAAAGAGCGCAGACAGATTGTTCTTGCTAATAATCAGTTTCAGTTTCTTTCCTCTCGTCCCTTCTTACCAACCGTATGGCTCGTTAGTGCGTAGCCTAGCGTTCCCCAGTTTGCAGCCCTCTCTAGTGCAGTCGTTCTCCCCGTTTCCACTCCTCATCATCTCGCGTGCAAACAGGAAGCAGCAGCACACACACTCAGGTCCGTCTGCAGAGGTTCGCAGCACTTTAATCAGCAGCGAAACTCACAGTGAGTATCTCCTGCATGTGATCGTACAAGACGTAGATGGAAAAGTGTTTGTAGAGTGAAGTTAGTTGTGTTGTTAGTTTAGAGGAAACGTAGAGTAGTGAATTGGGGTCATTGCGGTTTTAAAATGCAAAATTTCCTTTATAAACTCATAAGGATATTGTAAATCTTTAATT
>NW_024701723.1:0-970 GCF_008729295.1 Plectropomus leopardus | reverse complement strand
TATAGTCGTTATGCTAATTTAAGCTAACTGGCTGCCGTAGTTTCATATTTAGCGTATAGACATGAGAGTTGTGTCATATCTTCTCATCTGTCTGTTTTAAATGCTGTGCAGTCAAACATTATTCAAACCTTTTTTCTTAAATTCTACCAAAGAGAAAAAAAAAACATCTGAATTTGGGGAAATGTGTACATCACATCTCATCATACATCACAAAAAACGTTGAATATTTTCATTTGATGAAATGCAGTAGCCATAAAAAATAAATAAAAATAAAAATAAAGAATTGAGTTTTGCTTAGCTCCACTAGCTGCTGAATGAACTGCTTGTTGTAGCTTCATATTTAATGTAAAGAGACAATTATCGAAATAAATCGAATGGAATTATTTAATTCTGCAAGGAAGCTTTTACATAATTGTTGGCTATTTCCCAAAATGTCAAAAACCTCTCATGTTCGACATGAAGCTACAACCAGCAGCTGGTTAGCGTAATTTAGCACAAAGACTGGAAACAACAACGGGGGGAAACGGCTAACCTGGCTCTGTCTAAAGACAAGGAAGTCTGCGTACCAGCACCTTAGTTTTCAACGATTACGTTCTCCCTGTTTTCCAGCCTTTATGTTAACCCTTTGAAACCTGGAACGATGTCTGTTTTCTTGTGCTACGTTAAGAAGTCTTTCCCATACATTTAAACCTTTGAAACCTGAGCAAACTGATTTATTTTAAAAACATGGCTAAAAAGGCAATGAGCAACCAGGCAAGGGACGGCCCACAAAAGTGCAAGAAATTAGGAAAAAGTGACAATAAAATGACCTGAAGAGAAATTAAAAGTTAACAGTACTTTTTTTTTAAATAGGGAGAATGTCCAGGAAACGTATTGTTATTATGTTACATGTTACGTACGGTCACATACGATGTCCAACTAGAGAAGACTGAAATATTCTTTGATATTTAGCAGCCTTTTTTTTTAACTT
>NW_024701722.1:0-848 GCF_008729295.1 Plectropomus leopardus | reverse complement strand
CCGCTGTTCACCGGAGGAAGGCCTCATTTCTTAGCCGCTCTGAACTGAAGGAGGAAACTACAAACAGATGGCGGTAAGAAGGTATTTTTCCAGCTGTTGGACACCAAACACACGAAAAACCTCATTCTGTTCGTCTTTATCTGGCACGAAAGACAAATCAAGCATCTTCTTATTCTCCAGACGTCTGCAGATGCACTTTAAGAGGACTGACCCCCCCCTGAAAAGACTTAAGACAATTTCACAGGTGCCCGAATTCCTGAACCCCCAGGGGGCAACTCCGGACCGTCTGCACCGTGACATTCCTCCTGCAGCATGTGGAAGATTCATTTTCCTGAAGCTCGCTTCCAGCCCTCTGATGCCACGTTTGACTCGGCAGCAGCCGCTGAGAGTCAGTCAGGAGGTGAGAGGTCGAGTCTCAGGCAGCCGGGGTCGCGAGGGTTCACGCCACGATGATTACTGTGCGTCTCCTCTAAGAGTTCCCTTCCTGTCTGATGGAAAGAGCGACTCAGGGAGTTTTACACAGAATCTGTTAACGCTGCTGCTCTGGCTTTGTTGGTGAAATGTTTTGTCTGTCGAGGAGTTATTTCCAGTGGGGCTGGGGAGGACGTACATCTCAAAAACATATGAATCTTTTGAACCATAAAAATCATGCTTATTGAGCCACTGTTTGGCCAGCAGTCAGTTTCTAGCTGAAAATATGATGAGCTGCTGATTTCACACAGAAGTACTCAAAAAAAAAAAGAAATCCGCAGAGGAGCATATTTAGCAGAAAATCAGTACTACTATTCTGGTAGAATTTAGCATTGTGGCCAAATTAATTATTATTATTATTATTTTATTTATTTACT
>NW_024701721.1:0-859 GCF_008729295.1 Plectropomus leopardus | reverse complement strand
TGTAGGACATTTCTTGCAAAGTTGGTAATTTCCTTTTTCTATGTGCCTTTAAAAGAAATCAGACCAATTTTCTTCGATTTTGAAGAAGCAAGGAGAAATAGTTTGTGAGTGGTGAAGTAACGCATTATAAAAAACTGGTGCTGAACTAGGTTTTAAAGGGTTAAAAAAAGAGTTTACTCGGACTGATATTTCTGAAATCTACGACCCTGTACAGTGATCAGTCCACCTCTGATGGATCAATAAACGTGACGACATCCCGCCGTTTTACATCCTCACTTAATGTAAACGTGAAACTCGACTCCCGTCAATCTCCCAAAAAACTGATCAGCTCCAGTTTCCTGTTTCCCATAATCCTCCTCCTCCAACAACACATCACATCACAGCAGCACCTGGCAGGTACAGTTACATCACCCCGTCGCCACGGCGACCGACGACACACAAACAGTACGGGCTTTCCCCGGAGACGCCCCGGCAACAGTCAGCTACATTAACAACATCAGCAGGTCACAGGGAAACTGTGACGGACGTTTACGGACCAAACAATCCGAAAACCTACAAAACAACAACGTGTTTTAAAAAATAAGACCGATTCGTTTTTTTTCTCTGATTGTTTACTTAAATTATTTTAGTTGGAGATTTTGCAAGATTTGTCAAAGTTTGTTGATGATGCATTTAAACTTTAATGTTGAGTTGTAATAGTAGTAGTAGTAGAAGTAAGAGTAAAAGTACTGCAGGATTGTATTAGTATTAGCACAAAATTGAACATGGAAGTTGGGAAATTTGTCCAAAAACTTTTAGAAAAAGGACACAAACGTCTCCTGCTTTACTGCCAAACCCTGCAGACAAAAGTCAATGATAA
>NW_024701720.1:0-995 GCF_008729295.1 Plectropomus leopardus | reverse complement strand
TATCTCAGTTATATGTAACTGTATGACATGGTTTTGTGTACTTTGTTATGGTTGTTAGAATAAAACTCTAATTATAATGAATAATGTATACCTCTAGCTTCCCTTAAGCATGTGCTCAAAAAACCCTGATCACTTAGTGTTGTTGCAATAAATCCTCCGACCACCAGAGGCAGTGATGTGCAGCATTAAACAGCAGCACTCCAGTCTGCTGATAGGTTGGCTGGATGCAGGTAAACCAGGTGGCATCTCAGATCACGAATTAACATTAGCAACAAATTTCAGAGCTCCCTTACAAGTTCAGGATGTTCCTCTTCTTCCCTTAAAATTTATCTAGCACTTTTACTCCAAAGAGGATCCTGCGTAATGAACAGTAAGTACATTTCTATGAAATCTAATGTTCCTTTACACCAAGTTAACAAACACATGAATGCTTTATTGGTATCTTTAAAGCTGTATTAATTGATTTTGACCACTAGCTAAAAGCTGTCAACAGGTTAAACGAACTTGTTACAGGATATAGCCAGTTGGCAATTAGCAACATTAGCATCCATTAGAGGTTGTTTTTTTTGGCCACCTGATTAATTTGACTGCAATATTCACCCTCCCTTTAGCTTTGGTTTGGTCTTGGTGTGACAGTATGCCAGCAACACTTGCTCAGTTGCAATGGAGCACTTAAGTTTCATGAAAGCTATTACTACTACTTCTTGGCTACCAGCTGACTATAACAGCCGTTATTCAGGTGATGACTGATATCCTCATGTCATCGCAGCTTCCTTCATTTACTGTCCATGGTTATGTCTGTAAATGAGGATTAGCTCTGTACTTTCTCAAAGAACCGAGCCTCTCCTGTCAGATTTAACTGTTAAATGGTCAGTATCAGAGATGGAAGTTTGCAGTTTGCACCCAATATGTAGTTTGATTTATGCATGAAAAGCTTTATGGTCAGGATTACAATTAAAAAGTCCCCTCTCAAGTCACTGATTAGGTTTATAAGC
>NW_024701719.1:0-986 GCF_008729295.1 Plectropomus leopardus | reverse complement strand
ATTATTTCTTTATTTTTATCTTCTAATAATTTCTCAATCTGTCTCTCACCCAAGGACACTGTGACAAGTGTTGAGGATCAAACCGCCAAACCTGTAATTAATCAACTACCTCCTGAGCCTCAGCCAACCCACGATGACCAACAAGACGAGCCGATCACCTGACGATCACACAGCGACAGACGGCGGGCAGACGCTGCACTAACAGCTCTTGTGGAGGTCAGTGGACTGGAAACAGGCAACACCATAAACATCTCAACCCACCAGCTATAACTCAGGTCCAGCCTTGAAATCCTTTAAAAACTAAGCAAATCGGCTTTCTTTCTGTCCAAAAAACGGGAAAAGAAGAGACGAGCAACTTGATGGCCCAAAAATTTGCAATTAGTAAAAAGTTAAATCGTCTGAAAATAAGCCAAACGACATTTGCAAGAAATGAGCTCAAAGTAACAAGAAAATTAAAATAAGAAACAAAAACGATACATGAATGTAGTTTTCTGCGCATTTTTCCAGTTTTGTTTTTTTGATAGTATTAAATAATCACTACGTTTGATGTTGTTTGGTGTCAATTTTCTCAGGTTTCCGAGAGTTAAATGTTCGTGAAAGGCGTCTGAACGCAGCACAAGAACGCTGATGTCAGCCAGGCGTTTAAGGGTTAATTAACCTTAACGTAGCTTTCAACTATAATATAAAACAGCACAACACAGCTGCTGCAGGTACATGTGGCATTTTGATGATCTGCGTTCGCACCATTTATTCAGCTACAAGAGCAAAGTGCTATTTTGTGTCCTGAGTTACATGTTTGGAAAACCGTCCGGCACACATCGCGGCGCTGGTGGGTTACGAAGATCTCCGGCGCACTTCTTACCTCTCCAGCTGCATCTTCTTCTCAGCTATGAGCGCCTGAAGCTGCTGCTGCTGAGCCTCTCGCTGCTTTGCCACTGACTTCAGCAGGTTTCTGGCTCCAATCGCCTGAAGAAGAAGAAAAACAT
>NW_024701718.1:0-447 GCF_008729295.1 Plectropomus leopardus | reverse complement strand
ATTTATTCACATCCAGTTTCACCTTTTCATTTCTGTTTTGTTTTTTTGTACTGTTGGATATGTTGGACTGTTGAATATATATTGTGGAGAAAAATACAACATGAATTCAAACATTAACTTATTAACTGATAGATATCAATGTTCATGTGTCATGTTTTAACACCTTTAACAAGCTATTTGACCCTCTGAAACCTTAAAACTATTAACTAATATTGGTTTGGGTTTTTTTTTCAAAATCATTAGGGGCAAAAAGGCAATGTCCACCTGGGCAAGAAATGTCAAGCAAATTGCAAGACATTTCTAAAAAAAAAAGTGACAAGAAATGTACCTAAAAAGTCATTTTAAAAAAGAGGAAAGGATTATCAAAAAACTTTTTCAAAATAACTTTAAAATTTTCCTGAAAACTACATTTGTAATTTTAATAATTCTATATTTGACATATGTTGC
>NW_024701717.1:0-1285 GCF_008729295.1 Plectropomus leopardus | reverse complement strand
TGTGTGTGTGTGTGTGTGTGTGTGTGTGTGTGTGTAGATCACGTGGAGGGACATCGCCGGTCTGGACGAGGTGATCACAGAGCTGAAGGAGACGGTGATCTTACCTGTCCAGAAGAGACACCTGTTCCAGGGATCCAGACTGCTGCAGCCCCCCAAAGGTCAGTGACCCCCAATCAGATCAATAAGGCCCCTGATTAATGATGTCATCAATCAATCAATTGAGATTAAGGTGAGAGAACCCGACGTGATGTCACGTCAGAGAGAGGACAGAAAATATGACCTTCTCATCACAGGAGGGAGGAGGAGGAGAGGAAGGAAGGAAAGGAGATGAAGGAGGGATGAAACAGAAGAAGGAAAAGGAGAAGGCAGAGTCAGGAAGGAGGGAGGAAGGAGGAGATAAGGAAATAAGAATGTCAGGAAGGAAAAAAGAAACCGTGAGGAAGGAAGGATGCAACCTGTGTACTGACCTGACCCTCTGCCCGTCGTCATGGTAACAGGCGTGCTGCTGTATGGGCCACCGGGTTGTGGGAAAACGCTGATCGCCAAGGCGACGGCGAAGGAGGCGGGGTTTCGTTTTATTAACCTGCAGCCGAGCACGCTGACGGACAAATGGTATGGAGAGTCCCAGAAACTCGCCGCCGCCGTCTTTTCATTGGCCGTCAAACTGCAGCCGTCAATCATCTTTGTCGACGAGATCGGTGAGATTTGTGCACACACGCGCACATGCACACACACACACGCACGGCAGGGACAAACTTTGGATCGCTAAATTTCAACAGATTATAATCTGAACTCTTCAGGAGGAGATTTTTAGGACATTCATAGGAGTTTAGGACATTTCTTGTTTTTTAGGACATCAGTGTCTCAGCTGTGTCCTCTGTCGGGGGTGTGGGGGATCCTCCTCTGCCTCTGTTTTTGATCAGCAAACTCTGTTTTGATGCTGTTTTATGTCTCTGACTCCTTATGGAGACTAAAAGGACAAAAACTATTCACAGAGACAATCACTTTACTTTTACTGTGAATCAGAGAATGTTTGGGGGCCACCAGGGGCCCTGTGGGGGCCCTGGTTTGTCCCTGGAGCCATAGGTTGGGTATCAGTGATCAGCTGGTTTTGACTCGGTGTTCTTCAGACTCGTTCCTGAGGAGTCGCTCGAGTTCAGACCACGAAGCCACGGCCATGATGAAGGCTCAGTTCATGAGTCTGTGGGACGGACTGGACACGGACCACCACTGCCAGGTACTTATATATACTGTACTGTACATATACTCTACACACACACACACA
>NW_024701716.1:0-995 GCF_008729295.1 Plectropomus leopardus | reverse complement strand
GTAACCTCGAAACACACTGTACTAAATGATGACTCACCAATATAAACAGGCGCATAGTTGGACTTGACATTCTCATCCAGGTATGTGACTCCTAACGTGTAGAGCGGCGTAGCACCCACACCATGCAGAAACTGGCCAAGCATGAAGACAAAACGATAGCTGGACAGTCCTCCGCCCTCCCTGTCCTGGCACGGGCTGGTGCGGTTGGCAGAGCACAGTCCTGTTCTCTCGGGCAGGCTGACCTGGTACGGGGGCGTGGTGAAGTGAGGCAAGGCAAAAACCAGAGAACCCAATGCCATGATCAGCACCCCCCATCCTAGCCAGCGAGGCTTGTGTCCCGTGCCGCCAAAGTAGCTGACGAAAGCCAGGCAGATGCAGGCGGCGATGTCGTAGGAGCTGGCGATGAGGCCGGCCTGGTAGCTGCGCAGGTCAAAGCGCCTCTCGATGGAGGTCACCACCGTGTTGATGAAGCCATTGATGATCATCCCCTGGAGGAAAGAGGCTACGCAGAGGAAGAAGAGCACCCAGCGAGGGGTGTTGAAGACTTGGATAGCTTTGGGCGTCAGAGCCCCCCACCCACACAACTGATCTGAGTCGGTGGAGATCAGCTTTAACCCCATGGGGGTCTGCGCATGAGGTCTGGTTTCCACCCCATACAGCTGACCTGGGAGCGTGGAGGCCCCGGTGAAGATGCAGGGCCGAATAGGGCCATCATCTCCAGGGCTGCCGGGGCTTCTGGGTCCTGAGCCTATTGGGCTACCTGTTTGGGAGTCCGGCGGGCTCGGGGTATCCAGACAGGGGCCCCCGGTCAGAGGACAGTCCTGAAGGTCCAGGAGCTCCTGCTTGGAGCTAAAGGAGGCGTCGGCATTTAGCAAGACGGGCATTTCCCCTCTGAGGGGCACTGTGAGGGTTCTGCCGCACAGAGGGAGGGCAGATTCGAGATAAAGTGATCTGTTTGAAACTGCAGGGTAGAAAGAGGAAATCAGCTGAGGCTG
>NW_024701715.1:0-582 GCF_008729295.1 Plectropomus leopardus | reverse complement strand
TATTTCTTTCTTTGTTTCTTTGTTAATTCATTTACTTCCAAGTTGCTCGTTGCTTTTTTCTCATGTTGAAAAAATAAAATAAAAAAATCACTTTACTCAATTAGCTACGGGTTCGAAGGTTTAAACGCTTGTGAAAGGCATCTAAAAGCGAAGCGAAGTGTTTTCAGCGAAGGAGCAGATAAAGTTTATTAACCGGACTGACCGTGTACGACTCCACCAGCACCGTCGTCTCCAGCGCCAGCTTCTGCTCCTGCTCGATGTTGTAACCCACGTAGCAAAGCTTCTCCTTCATCATCCTCACCGTCTCAAAGTCCGCCGAGTGGTTGAAGGCGTAACCTCGCAGCAGCAGCAGCTGGAGGACGGACACAGTTCTTGGTTTTTAATTTTGAATCTATAAAGATACATAACTTTAACGTTTTATGAATAACCTGCGATAAACAACAACTTTCCCAGCAATAACAAAAATAAACTGAAATCGGGTTTGATATTTGTATATAAAACTGGGATAATTGTCCGTGTCGTATGTGTGTGTATATATATATATATATATATATATATATGCCATTTGGGAAGTAGTTTTGT
>NW_024701714.1:0-867 GCF_008729295.1 Plectropomus leopardus | reverse complement strand
TACGTCAAATTAAAAGCACTTTGATGTTTTACTGTCACTTTACTGCAGCGTGTTCAGTTTCACGTTTTTTCAGACAGCCGAGGAGAGCGGCACAGAATCGAGGTCAGACGCTGCTGCTGTGAAAGGGTTAAACTTTTAGATCATGAGTGCGTGGTATGAAAAGTTCCATGGGTTTTTTTGTGTAAGCGGCACTTATTCCCCGTCTCGTTGTATCATTGTGGTCTAACAAAGGAGCCACACAGCGCTCGGGCTGCACTAATGAAAAAAAGCCCCTGGAGTTATTCCGCTGGAGGTGGTCTCTCACACGCGTCTGTGAAATGTTAGCTTTGTTGTAACGGGCGGCGCTCCAGCTCTGAAAGCCGGCACGTCCAGATAAAATGCACCAAGTCTGGGGACAGAAATGTCTCTCAAAGGTCTGTTTCACGCACTGAATGTCTGCGTGTGAGCGTGCCGAGCTGCAGGTCTCTCATTCTGAAAAGCTGATCTTTAATTTGAAAGTCAGGTTAAAAATATCCTCGAGCTTCCTGCTCCTTTTGGATGGATGAGATCTCCGGGTTTTTAATGGACTGCTGGGCTTTTTACGTTCATGTAGTGTTATATTTATACACCAAAAAGTGCACAAAATCCAGATAGCATGTCTTTTTTTTCCCTTCAAGTTAATTTTTTATCAACTAAAATGCCTTAAAATGAGCTTGAGAGAAATTTCTTCTGCTTCCACTGAGACTCATAATCATAATCCCATCAAACGTCCTGCCAGCTGAAACAAAGATGATGTTAAGCAAATAAAAATGTGTCAAAGAAATGCAATATTGTATTACTGATATTATTATTTTGTGATGACCCTATTGGAAGACAATATTGTCCGAT
>NW_024701713.1:0-946 GCF_008729295.1 Plectropomus leopardus | reverse complement strand
TCCAGCCCTTTTTTCTTTTTCTAATTTACAAAAAAAAATTCTTGTACTTTTTACTAATTTATTGCAAATTCTTGAGGTAATTTCTTATTAAGTTGCTCATTGCCTTCTTTCCATGTTTTTAAATGAAATCCAGTTAATTTGCTTGAGTTTCAAGGGGTTAAGGATAAACCCAGTTTATTCAGTACACCCAGATACGATTAATGCAGTCTGATAGAAAAGTCCTACTTTCATGAGAATTACATTGTTTCAGTCCTTCATTTTCTATTAACTGTTTCCAAATAAATATATGGGATTTTTAAACCTCTGCGGCCAAAGCAGCTACCTGTCTGTTGCTCCAGGTACCAACAGCACCCAGAGCAGCGATGCTCCTTCGCTCAGTCAGACGTAGGCTGCTCAGCTCCTCTACTGACAACTCTACCGCTATTCCACCCAGCTGAGTGATCAGAGACTGGGAGAAGGACGAGACAGGGCCATATATCTTCATACACCCAGTAAAGACAGAGCAGAAACACAGTATTAACGTCTGAGCTCAGGAGGGTAAACGGGCCTGTACAGCCTTGAATTGAACACGTGAGAGGTTATTAAATGTAGGAGGACTAAAGAGGGTATTTCACCTTTTTGACTCTCTGGAGCACCTGGCTGCGCTGGAAGGGTGCAAGGAACGGGTCCTGACCCATCAGCTCCAGACAGTTGGAGAAAGCTGATGTGGACATGCTGGTCAGACTGCTGGAGGTCCAGGCAGAGGGAGCTGTTGTATGCAGAATCTCACAGGTAGGAACCATGGGAGTCGCTGGTAAAGGACACAGACACACTTATCTCATCAGGAGATGCTGCCAACACACAGTGTATGACTGTGGGTAAAGCATATCAGCAACTCTGCCCGTAAGAAAAAAACAATTTTTGTTTTGCTTGATTTTTGGTTTGTAGTATGGTAAATATCATACTT
>NW_024701712.1:0-786 GCF_008729295.1 Plectropomus leopardus | reverse complement strand
CAAGACATTTCTAGGATTTTAATGCTTTTGTGGGATTTTAGGTTATTTAGGGTATTTCTTGGATTATAGGTCATTTCTCATATTTTAGGGTGATTTTAGGACATTTCTGCAACAAAAAAAATCACTAAATTTTTCTAAAAAAATCTCTGCCATTTTCTGCATGTCATCCCCTCTCCCTCCCTCTTTCACACTTAAACTGTCCTACCTAATAAAGACAAAAAGTCTTAAAAAAAAAAAAAAGTAATCTTTAAAACTGCAAAAATCTTTTCTTTAAAAGTGCCCAAAGAATTCTTTTTTTTTTTTTTTTGTCGACAGCCAAATCAAAACCAAATACAGACACCTGAAGACAGTCCAGCACCTGGTCGCTACTTTTTCATAAACTCTCGGAACGACCCAAGCACCGAAAAACAAGAAGAAAATAAAGTCTGTGCAGATAAATAAACTTAAACACAGCTGAGACGGGTTATCTTTGTGAATCTATACATTGTTTTTTAGGAAAAGCCTTTAAGGTGCTCTATATGTCCACTCACTGATGTCTTTATCAATGCCTCTCTTGCTAATTAGAGCTGTCAATCATGGCCGGGGGGCGGGTCCCAGGTGCACAGAGCAGCTGGAAACTGGAAGGTGCGGCCTGAATGCTGAGGAGGCTTCGAGCCAAAGGTCCAGTCGGACCTGCGCTGAAAGTAAATGATGACCGTCCTGGAGTTTCAGGAGGCCGCCGGGTGAACTCAAGTTTACCAGTTTGAGTCACGAAAAAGAAATCACGACGGGCATCGTGCTTTGCCA
>NW_024701711.1:0-980 GCF_008729295.1 Plectropomus leopardus | reverse complement strand
CCCTTTGAAACCTGGTCCTACATCAGTGTTGTGCTGCCTTCAGACACTCGTCACAAGTCTTTAAACTAAACAAACGGGCTTTATTTTATTTTGTTTTGTTTTGTTTTGTTTTATTTTATTTTATGTGAAAGGGGTAAATACGAATTTGACAAGAAATGTCAAGATTTAGAAAATTATTTTTAAATTTTTAATTTTTTGCTTTATTTCCCTTTTCTCTTTATTTGTGTTAATTTTCTGTTAAATTCTTCAACATTTTACCTTTCTTTACAATTTTTAGGTCATTTCTCCTCATGTTTCTCATTGCCTTGTTGTCTTTTTGAGGGACATCAAGTCAATTTGCTCAGGTTTCAGAGGGTTAATTATCAGCAGAAACATAAAAAAAATCTACTTCCCTCTCAGCATTTAAATAATATAAAAATACAAAAGCGGGAGGACAGATTGAAGGATAAAATGTTAAATCTGTATGTCCATCATTTGCAGAGACGTCACAGTAAACCGTGTCCGTGCGTGTCCTGAGCGCTCTGCCGTTGCTCTTACTGATGACAAATCAAATTCATTACATAGACAGCTCTGCCGGCGGGCTCAAGATGAATCTGCGATGATTGAGGTCACACAAAGGTAACTGCTTAAAAACAACTGACTTTTGGAGGAAACCATTTGTCTGATTGGGTCAACATAAGCTCGAAATTATTTTTGTGGCATGAAATAACGGTTTGGGAAGCGGTCCAAATGTGCCACCATGAAGATAAAGACACATGTTGCCGTGTGGCACAGACTTTCTGTTGTTCCAAACTTTCTCCGTCAAGTTTTTTTTTTCTCATACGAATCAAACGTCGAAGGACGGAGGGCGTGTTACGTGGTACAGATTGGGCTGCTTGACTCAAGTCATAAATACTGTATATGAGATGGATTGATATGCTTACGAAAAAACCTGCATTTATACTACAGATGCACTAAAACACGACTACAGAGCTGCCTTC
>NW_024701710.1:0-321 GCF_008729295.1 Plectropomus leopardus | reverse complement strand
TGGCACCTAAAAAGGCTGCTGTTACAGGGTATGAAATGAGATTTGTTGTTGTTTAACCACTGATTGATTACCAAACACATAGTGTTGTAGTACAGACTCAAAATTACCACAAAGAGACAAAATATGGAAGGATCTGCAGTATTGTAGTCTGTCTGTGTGTGTCTTAGTCTGGGTGTGGTTGACCTAGATTCTGCTCTCCAGCTGAACTTCTGGAGCTCCTCCAACTACCTGATATAAGGCCAGCCTTCCTCTTCTGTCTTCACAATTTTGTTGTGAACCCTTCAGTGGTAACACCTTGGCCTTTTTCTTGATCAGTTTTTG
>NW_024701709.1:0-787 GCF_008729295.1 Plectropomus leopardus | reverse complement strand
TTGTCTTTATGTTGAATAAACAAAATGTCAAAAATAAATGGATAAAGTAGTGTGGACAAATTAATAGGTCTGAAAATGTTTCTTTTAAATAAATTAAATTTAAAAAATCAAAATAAAATAAGGATAGAAAATAAGTAGAGAGGCAAACAAAAAATGTCCTTTTTTTTTTTTTTTAAAGTTATCCTCCCAGGTTTTTCAAATTAGAAATAATTCTCTCCATTACATAAATACTCTATATGACATATACATTAATTGGTTATTAATTATTTTTTTGTCATATTATCTACATAAATGAGAGAATTTATATTTGTGTTCCAATAAATTCACTCGAGCTGTTGCACGCTTACTGCATCATTAATAAAAAATGCTATTAATGAACAAAAATTACACTCATGGGTTGTTTTTGTGCTTAAATTGTTGGTCTCTTGTGTGTTTCTGAAGGCTGTGAGCAACAAGGAGCAGCACAGTATCTCCTACACGCTGTCGCGGGCGCAGACGGTGGTGGTGGAGTACACACACGACAGCAGCACCGACATGTTTCAGGTCTGTGGCGTCCGACAGACGTGACGTCACGTCAGATAAACACACGGATTAGACAGATACCTGTTAGTTTAGATTTAAAAGTATGAGCTTCATTTTCTTTAAATTTGTGTCTTTTCTCACTCTCTTTTTTTTGTAAATTAAATTTTATTGGCATTTGTAAATAAACACTGTATGTGTACAGGAGATATAAATGCCTGTCACAGATCCTGTAGTATTTTCAGTGTAATAATAATGTAAAAAACAT
>NW_024701708.1:0-966 GCF_008729295.1 Plectropomus leopardus | reverse complement strand
CAGCTGCAGCTAAGACATTATGCCAACTTAAGTTTTTATAACAGAATCAAACAGCGGTGGCAAACTGCCACCCCAGTGTGTGATTTTAGATTGCATATAGTGTACTAAAAGCAAAAGAAGCGTGATGTTTAATGTGACGTTTAATATATGCATCGTCAGCACTTTATGAGCAATAACAATCATAATGAAGCATAATTTAACAACATCAATTATCTGCTGTCCCTGTTATATGACACTTGATCCTGTCCTCTGCTCAGAAGGTAAGGCAGTTTCATCAATTTCCCCAAAATCTTGTGATTATTATTATTATTATTATTATTATTTCAAAGTTTTAGAAGTAAAAGAGGAAGTCAAGTGCCAAGAGGAAAGAGGTCACGAATGATGCCTGAAATTTCGGCTGATGTTAGTTGTATCCAGAAAAGATGTTTTTAATTCTTTAATGTTTGAAATCAGTAATGGCCTCTAACTGCTGTTAATTCACCTTTGTTCAGACTCCACTTCCTGTTAACAAACCGGTAGCTAGCCAATAATGTGCAGTACTGCGGGTAGCCGGATGATAAGGCATGGAATCCCCTAAATGTCACATTTCACGTCAAAATAGCCCACTTTTTGCAGAAAAACCACAAACCTGGCAACTTTGCATGAATTGGTAATTTTAGTAAGACCATTCAGCATTGCACTAAATTGTCTGTGCCGTGAATATCTAAATCCACACCAATGCTGTAACTCTTTGAAGCCCATCAGTTTTGTTGTGCTACATTCAAATGCCTTTCAGAAGCATTTAAACTTTTGAAACATGAGCACATTGGTTTGGTTTTCTTCAAAAACATGGGAAAAAGGCAATTAGCAACTTGGCATCAGATGCCCCACAAATTGCAAGAAATTAGATTATGACAAGAATATGACCTGAATAGAGAATAATTGAATAATTATCAAATAACTAGGAATATCAAGAAAACAATATTT
>NW_024701707.1:0-438 GCF_008729295.1 Plectropomus leopardus | reverse complement strand
GGGGGGGGGGGTAATTATCTTGTCACCTTTTACTCATTTTTGCAGTTTCTTGCCAACTTGGTCATTGATTTTTTTCCCCCTATGTTTTTGTTTCAGAGGGTCAAATAGCTTGTGAAAGGTGTCTGAACGCAGCACAAGAAAACCAATCCAGTTTTCAAAGGGTTAATGGTCACAAGTCAGAAGCCTTGTTGGTTGTAGCGGTTTTTGTTTTCTAGAAAATAAAACTCCAGAAATGTTTCACCTAACTTTTACTGCACTTGGGTGCTCACTGCATTCTTATTACAGCATCTTAAACAATCATGCTTCATCATTGTATGCATACAGTTATTTATACAGTCCCATACAGCGTCTTCCAGTGCAGTGAAAAATAAAATAATCTGTTGATACAATTATGAAGCAATTTAATTTAATTCCATTTTCTACCTCTAAGTGACTCCA
>NW_024701706.1:0-1109 GCF_008729295.1 Plectropomus leopardus | reverse complement strand
GTGGGGTATAACCTACAGGTAGGGTATACAGGGAGGTTCCACCTCAGCCAGAGCTGTTCTGTAGGCTCTGAACGATGATGAGCTGTCAATCAGAGAGCTGTATTCCTCCAGAGCCTGAAGACAGACAGAGACAGGGACAGAGGGACAGAGGGACAGAAGTAGAGAGGGACAGACTCATTAGCATGGTCGTTAAAGACTGATTATTGTTATTATTTAATGATTAAAACACACATAAACAATGATGATGTCATCACTGACCTCAGCTGTGCTTCTCTGCCAGTCGAGCCGCCGCAGGGGGGCGGAGTCCAGCGCCGACAGGATGGACAGGTAAGAGTTAAAGTTGTTCAGCTTCCGCAGATGCTGCAGGAACACACACACACACATACACACACACACACAGAGTCGTGTTAATCGCAGCGTGTGAACGGTCCCGGCTGCAGCTCCGGTGTGAACAGGATACTCTCGGCTGAGTGTTTTCACCTTCATGGTTTTCAGGAACTTAAGCAGCAGCTTCTCTCTGTCCTGAGCTTTGTCCTGGAGCATGATGACCGAACGGACCCTGAAATCACACACACACTTGGCGGTCATCAGTTCACACCTGAGCAACATTATAACTAAAACATACTGTATATCCCCCTCTTTATCAGAGATACGATTCACACCCGAGTCAGAGCGAGTTCTTCACACTGTCAAATGTCCTAACTGAAACCACAATCCCACACCATCTCAGCTGTCTCCCTTTGCTCTGTATGAAGTCACGTCTCCGTCCCCTCTGCAGCGTCCTGAATGTTGTCACGAGAGAGGTGTGAACGTGACCCCTGACCTCTGACCTCTGAGCTGTGTGAATGTTTACCAGAAGGAGACGTTGTTGAAGTGCTGAGTGAACTCGGTCAGGTTCAGACTCCTCTCCTCATTCTGCTCCTTCGACCACAGCAACACCTCCGGGAGCTGGACAGGTGAGACAGACAGGAGAGACAGACAGGTGAGACAGACAGGAGAGACGGACAGGAGAGACAGACAGGTGAGACAGACAGGAGAGACAGACAGGTGAGACGGACAGGTGAGACAGACAGGGGAGACAGACAGGTGAGACAGACAGGAGAGACAGA
>NW_024701705.1:0-849 GCF_008729295.1 Plectropomus leopardus | reverse complement strand
TACATCACGTAAAATCAATCAGATTTGGCAAAACGAATAATTAGTATAGAAATAGTATAAAAATAAATAAATTGAAATAAAACAACATAAAATGACCAAATATGTATAAATGTATCGTAACAAAACGGTAATAACCCGGATGTATCGTTGAGTAGTAGACTATTTGTTTCCGGTTGTCACTGTCGATCTGACCCCCGGCTGGAGCAGAGCCCTGCCTCTGTCTGAAGATAATCTTTGCTCTAATTTCTCAAACGTAGGTTGGTGTGGGTGTTTCTTGCCGTGAGTACTTGTGTTTGTGTTTCCTCTTTACGCTGCGAGCTTTAAAACATGAGCGCGATCCGCCAAAACGGCTGATTAACGGAAAGGTCGCAGCCTAACAGCTAGTTAGCTCGTTAAGCTAACATGCTAGTCAGGAGTGAATGTGTGACTTTCCGAGGAGCCAGCCATTTTCTACAGACAACTGAACCTCGCTGGATTACACTGCAAATGTTTTACAGTCGGCGGAGGTAATGGTCACATAATAGTCGTCGGAAATCAGGGAGACGGTGAGCCACGATGTTGATTTAAACGGTCACATTTGGGATGATGCTAACCGTAACGAAGGCTGATACTGCACCTGAGAGGCAGCGGTGGTGCTTAGTTTTAACCATTTGTGCCATCCAATACACCAAATATAGACTGGTGAAAGAAGCAGTTTGTTTTGACCTCTGGTGAAAGGGTGGCGTGCGCTTAAATGTGAATTTAATGTTGTGCTGTCTCCAATACATGGATTAATCCAGTGGATAAACTGTGGGATCATGTTGGCTTTTTGCATCCCTAAATACAACTATTTATATGTCAAAATAGTAC
>NW_024701704.1:0-461 GCF_008729295.1 Plectropomus leopardus | reverse complement strand
TATTATGCTCTCCGCCAATGTGTCATTCTGATTGATTGACGGCTCTCACATTTAAACAGACTTTTCAAATTGCTGCACAATGCAGGATAAAATAGAAAGATCATAAACAGGGAAATAATGGCTTAAATGTGGACTAAATAACAATGCTGATAGCTGGTTTAGTGAATGCAAAACCAGTGTGTCGTATCTGCAGTGCAGCTGTGGCTGCGTGCAAAGATTATAATATCAGATGGAAAGTCGACGGATGATATCATTGCCTCCGTGAAACAGGTGACCCTTTCTGCGAGGTCCACCACACAGACGCGCTGTCAGATGCTGTGCACAGAGTTATTATCACTGTCTCAGTTTTCCCGAGCTCGTGCGTAACTCAGGGTAATCTGTGTAGTTTGTATTTTTACAGTAATGGGCTATTCGTCAGATAGCTGCATCACTGTGTCATTTAGGTCAAATTCTGCTTTTTT
>NW_024701703.1:0-717 GCF_008729295.1 Plectropomus leopardus | reverse complement strand
ATATTATATTTGTATTATATTTTTTGCTTTTTATTTGAAAAGGACACTGTAAGAGCACTGAGAGTAAACCGCTGGACAGCTAAAGAGTAAACCGAAACTCAACATAAAGCTCCATAAAGCTGAGGGGAGCTGAAGATTCAGGTAATGATTTTGTGTAGGTTTGACCTTTTTTACAATGTGTTTAATACACTGTTATGATTTAAAAAAATACAGACCGATTATAGCAGCTTTAAACAGAAATCAGGGGAACACACAGATTTTCTCAACAGTTCTCTGATCGTCTGTAACTAAGCTGGAAAAACACACATGTAACAACCACAAGCGGCCCAGTACTTGCATCCACTCAATATGTGAAAACTGTCAACTTAATCTGATCATCTGTGTGAAGTCGTAACAGATTAAAACAAGAGATTCAGTATTTCATGGGATATCATGTTAATTCAACATCCAAGTGAAGCTTAGCAGAAGTTCAATTAGGGAGACTGTCTTCATGCTCATTCAAGTTTATTTACATCCTGTCTCTTCCTTTTCCAACTCCATCAGCTCACTGAGGGCATTCTCTTTTTCACTCAAACCAATCAGATTTTGCCACAACCTCCGTGAGCCAATCATCTCCTCGCTGTCACATTTTAAAACTGTTCCTTTCTTTGCTACTGTCAGTTCTGTGTTAGATCTGTGAAATCCTCCTCCTCCTCCTCCTCCTCCTCCTCCTCCTCC
>NW_024701702.1:0-383 GCF_008729295.1 Plectropomus leopardus | reverse complement strand
TAATATTGTTGTTTTGTTTTGTTTTTGATGCATTACGTGTTGCAATCAAATAAATATTTCGTTAATATTATTTATTTACATTATTTATATAAGTTAATGCATTTAGATATTTAGAAATAAAACAAAAAAATATCCTAAATTAAAAAAGAAATTAATAAATAAAAATAACTGTGATCGTTATGTGGATTAAACCATTATTGTATCTACTTTTTTCTTTGTTTTTGTTTATAATGGTATTTTTTGTTTGTTTTTGTAAATTTAGTGTTGAAATCAAATAGATCTTTTCTTTTGTATTGTTCATTCATGTTGGCATTCATATCTTTAGAAATAAAACATAAAAAATACCCCAAGTTAAATCAAATGAAGAAATAAAAATAAATGTG
>NW_024701701.1:0-782 GCF_008729295.1 Plectropomus leopardus | reverse complement strand
AATAACATTTTATGAAGCTGCCTTTGCAACAGGGCCTTATTGTCACTTGCCCAGTTGTTAACATTGTAATTTATTGTATTATTCTAATTACTTTTCAACACATAAATACATATTCAAATCTTTGCATATAGGTCTCTGTCAGTGTCATTGCTTTTTCAAACTGTATAATTTTGTCTAACAGAAGGAAATGTGATACAAAATAAGGAATTGTATTCTTTGTTCCTGGAAATATTTATGGAAAATGTTTACTCTTAAGGTTAACCCCTGTGCCATGCATTGACAAGCTATAAACAATTTAATTTTAATTATACTGAAAATCTTCATTCATTATAAGATTCATATTGTAATGACTAAGAACCCAAACAGCATTTGTCTGATATTGTCAGAGTATTGTTATTCACAAGGGACATTGTACTTAATTAGTAATGAGCAATAGCTTTCAGAGGGATTAATCATGACAAGTCTGAGACAAGTTTATATATATACATACCAGACAAACCATACTCACCTCTGGGTGTGTGTGCTTCATGTTCATACACTGTACACCCACAATGGTTTTCCCTTGGCTGATTAGAGCCTCGCTCAGCAGTGTATGGGTTCACAGACCATGAAAGATTCAATGTTGCTGCACCTGTTAGGGCGGAGGAGTTTACACCATTTGTTTGCTGCACTTAGCTGCAAATTGATTAGGGGGACTGTCCCGTGGCCTCAGACTCCCACATGCGGAATGGAGATCAGAATTTGTTTGTATTCATTTCTAAATTTGTAAAATAAATATGCAC
>NW_024701700.1:0-492 GCF_008729295.1 Plectropomus leopardus | reverse complement strand
TTGTGAATTTTAACCATTGAAATGTATGTTTTTTTTACATGTGGTCCCTTTTAAAAAAGCTTGCAAATGTCTCATGAACCTTTATCATGATATGAACAAGCACACAACGATATTGCAAACTCCCCATGGTGCACAGTATACAAAATTAAATAAATCAAAAAAAAAAAAAAATTGTAAGTTGTCACTTATTGACACTTATGGTTAAATGGGCACGATACAATAAATGATATGCACAGCATTAATAATAATATATAATAATGAGTAGCATTTCTTATAATCATGAAAATCGGAGAACTTGCAGCAGCTGTTTTGCCTGTCACATGATCTGGGGAAGAAATCCATTGAGATCAGCTGAAATCATGCACTGATCCCCAGAAAAGCCTCCAGTTTGTCTCCATCCTGGGAGCGGGACTCCTGTGTGGGACAGCACTGGCGATCACCATCCCTGAGGGAGTGGGCTTACTGGAGGAGTCATGGAGAGGTGAGCAGGGC